>NC_031793.1:543498-573274 GCF_001522545.3 Parus major | reverse complement strand
GGATGTGCTCTGGATGTGCTCTGGATGTGCTCTGGATGTGCCCTGGGATGTGCTCTGGGATATGCTCTGGATGTGCTCTGGATGTGCCCTGTGGCACCCAGTGGTCCCTGACAAAGCCAGGTGGAGGCAGGGAGGCAAACTGGGGTGAGCACAGCAGGGAGCTTTACCCCAGGTTTTGGGGTGCTCAGTTACCATGACAGAGGTGACAAGGTGACTTGGTCAGCTGCAGCCCAAGGTTGCACCACAGGTCAGCAGCAGCTGCAGCTGGAGAGTGCTGAATCCTTTGGGAATGGTTGCATTTGCGCTTTAATTAGCGTTGACTGCTGCTGGAGCAGATTTTCCTGGTCCTTTCCTCTCTGAGGCTGGCCCTGGCTTGAAGTCACAGGGTTCAGTGAGGTCAGGATCCTCTTTCCTTCTTTGCCATTTTTTCTTCCATCCTTGCACATAGAAAAGGCAGTGGAGGGAGGGAGCAGCATCACTGAGGCACATGATGCTGACTCTGGTACTGTGGGAAGGGGAAGCTGTGGTTTGGCTGCCAGGGCATAGTTTGGCCTCTGGATGTGACTCCCTTGGCCAGGAAAGCGGTGCCCAAGCTCGGGCAGGGGCTCAGCAGCCCCCTGGGAGATGTGGCAGCATTGGTGCTGGGTGGCTGGAGTGGGAACGAGGCACCTCACCAGCAGCTCCTGGGAAACAAACCCCAGGTTAAACCAAGCACCTGTGGAGGTCATGGAGGGTTTTCAGATTTTAAGATTTTGTTAAAATTATTTATTTTCATTTTTAGTTCAGTGCTTTTCGCCACAGCTGCCATTGGCTGCTGCTGAGTGACAGAGAACAGGGCCGGGGCCATCCAGGGAAGGTCTCATGGACACTCATCCCTCCTGGGCACCACAGCCCTGCTTTTCCCAGCAGGAGGGTGGCTCTGACATATCTCCTTCACCCCTTGGCCTCTGCTGAGCCTGGTTTCTGTGGGTTGACAGCGTTATCTGGGACACAAGCAGAGCCAGGCTCCACTTTGGTTTGGTTCCTTGGCCGGTGTGGATATCCCCAGGAGATAGCACAGCAAATTGTCCCCCTGGGACTCCATATGCTTCACCTCCCACCACAGGATGGAAATGGGGATTTACAGAGCACTAGAGCCCAGCAAAGCCCCAGAGGCACGGGGATCTGTCCCTGGGGCCCTGGGTGTGTCCTCCTCCCAATGCTTACACACTGCTTTTGTTCGAGCCCTAATGTGGATTTCAGTGTTTTCATGGCTTTTAAATTTTTTTTTTCCTCTTTCCAATTCTGATGAAAAATGTATTTGGGGAAAATAGAAATATTTAGACATCTCCCTGACAGGCAGCAGAGCTGGAAGAGCTGTGGTGTAGCACTGCTCACGTGTGCTGATGAAAGCTCAGCACAAGAATCAGGCTGGGGGACACAGCATCCTCAGCAGCACGAGACCCACGGGGTGAAGTGTCAATGCTCACCCCATAGGTCACTCCTCTTGCCAGCAGCCCAGCACCAAGATGTCTTCAAAATCTGGATAAGAAGATGGGTTTGAGCTGGTTCTGGGGAGATTTTTTATGTGTGTGTATATATATATATATATCCTGTGTACACAAAAATATATGTAGTACATTAAAATACACTATATAGCATATTAAACCTCACTATAGTAGGAGTTTTGTAATATATAATATACTTTTAAATAAGTAGTAGTTTATTATACAAATGTGTATTTTGCATTACGCTGTGACTCTGTCAGGGCTGGAAAGGGGGTTGGTGTTTGTGGTCCATACCAGTCCCCCATTTTCCCATCAGAAGGTGTCTGGGCCAGATGTGCCTTGAAGGAGCCAGGGAAAAGCCCATTTGGAGCTGCAGGATGCTGTGGGGACCTTGGCCACATCAGTGAGAAACAGAGCTACTCTCTCTGTGCAGATGGCTCTGGGATGAGCCCAGACCTCCCTTGCCAGGAGGCAGAGAAATCCCCAGCCCCGGAATCTGCCTTCCCCACCCCATTTTTCTCCTGCTCACACCCTGGGCTTTTGATGACAGGGACACGTCAGCTGCATCGTCCTGAGCAGAGGGCGGCCACCGCACCCTGTGCTGGGGAGGTGACAATCCCCATCCTGCACCCCACTCCCTCTGTCCCAGCCCTTCATCAGGCTTCACCCCATTGCTCTGCCTCATTCCAAGGGGGTTCAGAGCCTCCTTCCACACCCAGCAGGGCTGTGCCTTCCCAGGCTGGCCCCTGACCCTCCACTCTCCCTGCTGGGTCCCTGTTGTGTGAGCTCCCTGGATGTGGATGCCACGTCTCAGGGCAGCTCTGCAGGACCAGGTGTGTGGGGCTGCTGAGCTGCTCCTGGGGCACTGAGAGGGACTGCAGGCCATAAATTCATAGAATCATGCAATAGTTTGGCTTGGAAGGCCCTTAAAGCTCATCTCATTCCACCCCCCTGCCACTAGACTTTCCACTAGACCAGGTTGCCCCAAGCCCTGTCCAACCTGGCCTTGGACACTTCCAGGGATGGGGCAGCTGCAGCTGCTCTGGGCAACCTGTGCCAGGGCTTCACCACTCTCATTGTAACACACTTCTTCCTTATGTCAAACCTAAATCAACCTCTTTTAGTTTAAAAATGCTCCCCCTTGTCTCAGCCATCCTTTTACTTGGACTTAGGAAGAGGAGCTCAAGGCCCTTGTGCCCAGAGATCTTGCAAAGTCATTTTCCTGATTGAATTTTGGGGAGTTTTCCTACAGAACTGTTTGGTTGCCCCCTCCCTTCCCTACCTTTTCTAACTTGTTGCTAGTGTGGGGGGAAAGAAATGCTCTTTAAGAGTTTTGTGGCTGCAAAACCTCTGGAATACACACAGCCCTGGAACTGCCAGGGTGGAGACATGCTGGCGTAGGGCTGCAGCAGTGGGATGAGCTGCCTCCATCCCTGGCCCCAGCCAGGTGGAAAGAACAAGGCAGCTGATTTCAAAGCACCTGAAAACCACCTTGGTGTCCTCACATCCCTTCGGGAGAGGTGGCGGAGGAGGTGCAGTTGTTGCCCCCACAGTCTCTGTTCTGCCTGAGCCACCCTTGGTTTGGGTGGATGCTGGGGTGGGGTGGGGTGAGGGACCAGAGGCCCAGGCAGCCCCAGAGGGGATGGGAGAGTTGGAGAGGGGAGGTGCTGAGCCTCAGGATGGCTTCTGTGAGCTGTCCCATTAGTGGCTGAGGCTTGCACAGGGCACAGCACATCCCTGGGCCATGCACGTACCGAGGCGTGGAGGCAGCGCTGCTGCTGCCTCGGGGTGCCTGTGACAGGGGAGCAGCGCTGCTTTTCCCAGCTGTGGGTGCTGGTTTGGGGCCTGGGGAGCAGCGTGGGGCTGGTGGGAGCGCTGGGGCTGGCTGCCCCTTCCCGCAGCCCCCACACATCCCGGCTCCATCGTCAGCCTGACCCCTGATTACACTCCACAGGCTCTGCATCGCTGCCGTTGCCCCAGCAACGTGTCGTCGCCACAGCAACCGTGACAACCTTATGCTCATTAATTTAAAAAGGTTCGCAGTGTAACAAATGAAATAGTTATAAGCTTGTCAGGGTGTTAAGGAGCAGGGGCTGACAACTTGCCCCCCTTGCCTGTGCTGCCGGAGCAGCCTGGCTCTGCCACGGGGTCCCCACCCCAGAGCCGGCTTCATCCCACCATTCCTTCCAGCAATTCCTTCAGGCTGGTCCTTGGAGCAGCCCAGGGACCTCCCCAGGAACACCCAGGGACCAGGAGCAGGTGGGGGGAGACCACCTCATCTGCACCTGAGGCACAGGGAGCCCTGGAGGGTTTGCAGCAATGATTGATATATATATATATATATATATATATATATATATGTTGGGCCATTCCTGCTGCGGTGTGGCTGATGTCTGGGATGGAGCCAGAGTTATCCCCTTGTCCTTCCCCAGGGTCAGCATGGGGTCTGTCAAGGAGGATAATTATTTTCATGCAACGTGCAGCACCTCAGTATCTGCACTATTAAAATTAATATCTTTACCTTTGTACCTAATACGATTGAGAGGGGGAGGATGAACAGATCAAATACATGACTATACACATATATATTCCTCAGGAAACCTGGACAGATCACAGATACCCTGGGTATCCTCAGCTGGGGGAAATTAATCCCAGCTGGCTGAGCCTGGCAGCTGAGGTAAATCAATGTTTCCCTTGAAGTCCTGGGCCAGGTTGCTGACAGGTACAAAGAGGTATTGGAAAGCCGAAGCTGCTGAAGCCAGGGCAAAGGACACCAGTTGAGGATTTGGCTCTTGCTTCATTATGTACCACTTTGCTGAAATCTCAGCGGATTTCAAGTTGACCAAACCCCTTTAATCTCAAATAAAGGCCATTCTCTGGCTTTTTGTAAGTGGAAACACGAAAGGAACTGGTTTTAAAAAAAAATCCTGCCATTGCAATTCTGCTTGGCAAGCTGAGAATAAGGTCATTTTTCAGCAAGAAAAGTATCCATTCAGTTAAAAATAAAAATGGTGAGTTCTGGGCCACATTCGTTCCTAATGGAAGCTGGTGCTGGGACTGCACTGGTTTTTGTTAGCTGGGACCCAGCATTTCCCAGCTCTGACACAGCCCCTTGTGCCAGACAAGTGTTGGTTTGGGGACAGGGTCTGTCCCTTGTTTTGGCTCCTGAGCCACTCTCCTCACGATCACCCAGCGGTTCCAGAGCCCAGACCCTGGTCCTGCAGGCCAACACTGAGCAGGCTGGAGCTGGAGCCAGAGGATTCCTGTGCCAAAGAGGAGCTGGCAACTGCTAGGGCTCTGCTCTCTGCCCCGTGCTTCAAGAGGGGAAATCCAGTGAGCACCTGGCTGCTTGTTTCCTGGCCTCCAAGAGATCCTTCAAAATCTTTCTCAATAATTAAACAAGCAAGGCCTAAAAATAGCACCAATATCTATTATGTGGCAGAATAATTTAAGGGGAGAACAGGGAAGAAAGTGTCCTCAGTGTCCCAAACTTCCCCCATCTCCCCAAACCTCAGTGGGCTCCTGACGAGGGCAGGGAGGCTGCTGGATGTCAGGAGCCCCAGGCTCTGGTGGCAGGTGGCTGAGATGCCTTCCAAAGCAGAAAGGTTTGAGGAGGTTTTGTTCTCTGGAAGAGGCTCTTTGGCAGCTTTTTATGCCATGGTGGGTTTTGGAAGGGCACAGAAGCCTCAGCTGTGGGTCCCAGGCTGCGGTGAAGAAGGTCTGGAACCCACACCCATGGCTGGAAGCATATCCACCCTGGGCACTGGCAGTGGGCACCCGAGGTCTACCCCAAAATAAGCTGGTGGCACAGTTTGTTTGGTGACAAATGCCACTGTGACAGCTCAGGAACAGCATCCCTGGGAGCAGCAGCTGGAGCCTTAAATCTGCACTCTCCTGAGCTCTTGCTTATCTCCAAAGCTCCCAGCACTGGAGAGGGGCTGTGGTGGAGCAGATAAACCCATCGCTTGCAAGGGGCTGCTGGAGCCTTGGCTCGAGGGAAAGGCAGTGAGGTGAGGCCCTGGAACTTGGCCCTGGGGGGTGCTGGAATTCAGGGCTTGCCTCGTGGTCCCTGGAGGGGGCTCGCAGTGCTCTGGCTGATGTGGAGAACCAAAATGAGACTCTGTGTCAGCAGTACCATAGCACTGCAGTGTGACAAGGGACAGCCACACTGAGAGCTGGTGATGATCCACACTGGGAGCCAGCAGGGGTAACTGGGATGGCTTGGTTGGGATGCCATGGCAGGGATAGCCAGGATGCCATGGCAGGGAGAGCCAGGATGCCATGGGAGGGATAGCCAGGATGCCATGGCAGGGATAGCCAGGATGCCATGGCAGGGAGAGCCAGGATGCTGTGCCAGGGTCAGCCAGGATGCCATGGCAGGGTCAGCCAGGATGCTGTGCCAGGGTCAGCCAGGATACCATGGCAGGGATAGCCAGGATGCTGTGCCAGGGAGAGCCAGGATGCCATGGGAGGGATAGCCAGGATGCCATGGGAGGGATAGCCAGGATGCCATGGGAGGGATAGCCAGGATGCCATGGGAGGGATAGCCAGGATGCTGCACTAGGATTCACTGGGATGCTGTGCCAGGCATACCATGAGCTTGAAGAAAGCTCTTGCAGCATGGAGAAGCCGTGTAGAAGGGGAGCAGGGCTGAACCCTGGGGGATACCTGGGAAGAGGAGAAGGGGAATGGATTAGGAACAGACAACAGCCCCTGGGACAGAGGTGGGGGGAACAAATGTGCAGCTTCTCGATCCCCATTTGGGGCATCCCAGGACCTGTTCATTGCCCGGACAGTGTAGCCAGCCCAGCCCCCCAAAACTCCTCACAGAGAAAGGCAAACAGCTCAGCCGTGCGTTGCATAACCAGGAAAAAAGGCGTCCTCGTCCTCGGAGCCGAGTGGCTGCCGGCCAACTTTGGCATTAAAGTGGAGCAGAGGATACCGGGAGGGGAGCGCGGATTAGGCGGGGAGGAGACGGGATCAAGTGAGCAGCAGCGAGGGCAGGCTGGCCGCAGCCTCACGGAGGGTCACGGCCAGGAGGGATCCAGGCTCCCCCCGGGCCGGAGCGGCCGGATCTGCGCTGCGAGCCCCGGGCACCTCCCGGCCGTGCTGAGCATGGACCACGGCGGCGAGGCTGCCCTGACTCACGGGTGATAAGGAACTCACCCAGGAGAGGCTTTTTGTGTGCGATGGGCTCAGTTTGTGCAGGTTTAACTGGCTGGGCGATGGGGAGGAGCCGGGCCCTTTCATTAGGGCCAGGCATGTGTGCAGGAATCCCAGAGAACTTCTCCGGGAGGAGGGGATGGAGATACTCGTGTTCAGCACCGAGGTTCTGGCTACAGAGACCCGGATCTTTGCTCTCTCTGAGCTGCTGAGCGTGGAGCTGCTCTGGATCTTGCACTGATTCAGCAAGATGTGAAGGCTTGTAACTTTTGGGAGTTCTTGGAAATTGGGCTGCTACCAGTCAGCGGCTACTCCTACACACGGAGGAGATACACTTGCCTGAGGAGCTTCTGGAGCTCTACCCGCTGGCTGCTGCAGCCACTGCCTGCACCAGAACGGGGCTGCAGTTTTATGCTGGGAAGAAAAAGTAGAGATCAAGTTAATTTAAAATTGCAAGGTGCTCTGAAGTGTTCCCAGTCTCCATTAGCTGATCAGCATTGTGCTGGGCTTAAGCCTCCGAGGTGCTAAAAGATGATTACCCAGCTGATAAACCCCCAGCAGCAGGAGATGGGGGGTTCTGCTGTGCCTGTTCTGCCCCAGGAACTGCTGCTGTCCCAGCTGGAAACCTCCAACACAGACCAGCAAAGCTGCTGCCAGCTTGGGCTGAGCTAAATCCCAGCTGGGTTTGCTGCCTGTAGAACCACAGAATTATAGGCTTGTTTGGGTTGGAAGGGACCTTAAAGCTCATCTCGTTCCAAGCCCCTGCCATGGGCAGGGACACCTTCCACTATCCCAGGTTGCTCCATTCTGACCTTGAACACTTCCAGGGATGGTGCAGCCACAACTTCTCTGGGCACTCTGTGCCAGGGCCTCATCAACCTCCAAAGAGAAGAGTTTCTTCCTAAAATCTCATTCTCTGGATTTGCTCCAGCAGCTCCATACCCTTCCTGTGCTGGTGGCCCCAGAGCACTGCAGGTGGGGTCTCACCAGAGCTGAGCAGAGGAGCAGAATCCCCCCCTTTAGGTGCTGCCAGTGCTGTGGGATGATCCCCACATATGTGGGACAGCACTGTTTGTAGTGGCTGCCAGCTTGTATTGCCAGGTCACATCGAGCTCCTCGTTCCCCAACAGCCCCAAGTCCTTCTCTTTTGGACATTTCCCAGCAGGGTTTGGCCCTGGTGGTCACCCCACAGAGTGTCAGCCCTGGTGAGCAGATCCCATGCCCTGCAGCAGGGTGAAGGCAGCAGTGTGCCGGGGTGGTTGGCAAATAGTCCTGACCAGTGGCCAAGGCAAGGCAACACTGATGCTTTGCAACAGCAGTGGGGTCCTCACCCACCTCTTTGAATTTACCAGGTGCTCTCCAAACGTAGCAGCCATGGTGGCCCAGCTCAGGACTGATAGCTGTCCCCTTGGCTCGGTGCCTGGAGTAGTGTGTCAGGGAGGATGAGGATGGTCTGTTGCCAGTGAGTGTGCTGCTAGCCCCGGTGATGCTCGTGCAGGGCTGCCTCTGTCTGTTGCCCGCAAGGGGTGGCCCCAACTTAGGGTGGCTGCTTTCTGCAATTTGAGTTATTTTAATTTTCCCCCTCCCCTCTCTCGTGGTGGCTCCTGTTTGAGGGCTCACCACGATGGTTCCCACTCACCCATCTGTCTGCCTTTGGAAGCTGAGCATTCCACAGGCTGGGTGGGAGCTGGCAGTGCCAGCGCCGCTGGAGGCACTGGGCAGGGGCTGGGGATGCTCGAGGGAGGAGATTCAGGGCTGCAGTTTCTGCCATGGGGAGCTGAAGGGCAGTGTGTTTGTGCTCGGCTTTGCATCAAAACCAGGGTCAGAGCCAGGAATCTCTGTCCCCCGAGAGCCTTGCAGTGCCAGCGCCCCTGGCACGCAGCCCAGGCTTCCCGGCCTTGGGTGCAGGATCAGGGCGAATCCCGTTTTAAGGCAAAAGGTTATGGGCGGGAAGGAAGCAATCACAAAGCAAACACCGCAGCCTTCTCCAACCTCACACGGCTCTGGCACAATAAATAGAAGGAAAGGGACAAAAATAGCCCCCCGTGCTGCAGCGTGGACACAGCATGGAAGCAGGGCTGTGCTTTGGGGTGGGGGCTGTTCTCCCTCCCACCCCGACGCCCGGAGTCACGGCCAAGGGGACGTCCTGCGCTGCCAGACAATATCGTGGAGCAGAAATGATGAGTGGGATTCAGGGAAGGTACCCGAGCCCTTGTAAAAGTCACTGCACCCCGCACCTGAGCCCTTGCAAAACTCGCTGCATCCCACGCCCTGGCAGAGCACTGGCACTTTTCCTGCGTGCAAACCCTGCTCCCAGCCCCCAGGACCCAGCACCGTAATTCGGGCAGAGGCAAAGCCCAGATGTGAAGGCACAAGGACTGGCTGGGGGCCCGGCAGCCGGGAAAAAACACGCGAGTCTGGCTCTGGCTTTGGGAGCGGGTTTGGGGAGCCTGCACGTCGAATGCAAGCTGCCTTCCCTGGCCAACAGAGCTCCTGGTCCCCATTTGGGGTGGGTTTGGAGCACGGCGGGGAGGAGGGGAGGATGCAGGCATGGACCTGGAAGCAAAACGCGTTCACGCTCCCGTGCAAGCCTTGCGATGGGCGAGGAAAAGCCTCCTCTTCCCCCAGCCTGCTCCGATTCCCCCTGGGGCGAGCCAGCAGAGCCCTCCCGGCGGCAGCAGGACCCGCTTTGGGTGGGGGGCTCGGCGGGGCCGCCCCTCCCCGCACGGCCCCGCTGCTGGGGCGCGCAGCTGGAGCCCTCCCAGGGCCGTGCCGCTTTAACCTGCCTCTCCCACGTGCTGTCTGGTTGTGCTGGAGACGGTGACGCAGGCAGGACGTCAATGGACGCTGTGGGAGAATTTAGACTTGGAGAGGAAGGGGGGCAGGGAGGAAAGGAGCGCTCGCAGGAGCGGGGGCCGGCGGGGGTGCGCGGCCGGGGCAGGAGGGACCCCGCAGCCAGCCTGGCAGGGGAGCATCGCCGCAGCTTCGTCCGTGCGGTGTCCCCCCGTCCCCCGGCGTGTTCCGAGACCTCCGCCAGCTGCCGGGGCAAATAATCCTCGTCCCGCGGCCAGGCCGGGTGGGCGGCGGGGGGGGCGCTCCCTCCCTGCCCGCTGTCCCCACGCCTTGTCACCACACGTGTGCCACGCTGGGCACGGCTCCCCAGCAGGGCACGGCTCCCCAGCAGGGCACGGGTGGCCCAGCGCTGGTTGGCACAGGCCCTGGCGATGTCCGGGGCTGTCCCTCGGCTGCGAGCTGGGAATGAGCCCCTGTGCAGCTCCGTGCCTGCTCCTGTCCCCGTCCCAGGGCAGCACCGCCACCCCGGGCCCGGCTGATGGCAGGACAGAGGAGCTCCATCCCCCTCCCTGCTTTCAGCTCTGCTTACCAAGGGCACCCACACTGCCAGGAACAAGCTGGCAGCAGCATTTCCACTCCAGTAGGGGATGAGGTGAGCCACGAACCCGCATCCAGCCCCAATCTTTATGAGCTGAACTGGTCCCCCCAAAACTTGCGTGGAACTCTGCTCCCACTTGGTTCAGAGGGAGGGACGCTGGGCAGAGAGAGGCAAAAAGTCGTGGCAAGGAGGCTGGAGATGCTGCTCCACAAGACAAGACTCTGCTCTTGGTCTCTTGGCTTTGCCCCCAGCCCTCACCCCCCTCCCCTCCCTGAGCTCTGTGCAGAAAAGGAACAAATGTCTTTCCCACTTTAGGTTTTTGGGTGCCTTTTTTTTTTATTAGCCTGAGGGTGTAGGTGGCTGCATATCTCGGAGGGCCCAGGAGTCCTGCCTCCTTCCTGCTGGCATAGGGTAAGGGAAAGCAGTTTCCACTGTCAAGAGGCTGCACACCAGCTGTACAAAGCAGCAGCCTGGTGTGGGAAGGGAGTTACTCAGCATTCGGTTCCCAAGAGGGAAAAAAAAAAAAAAAAAAAAAAGCAGCTGAAACTGACTTTCCAAAATACTTTGAGGTTCATAGTAATGTTCTCGTCTTTGTCTCATAAATATCCTGGGTTGGATCCTTCCCTCGTTTTCATCCCATAACTCACGGAGAAGCACCAGAGCGCGGCTGCTGCATGTTATTCTGACTATTTTTATTTTTTATTTCTTTGGATACATGATCTCAGTTGATTGGAAAACAAACCCCAGAGAATCCTTGAGGAGAGACTGCAAACAGCTCTTGGTGAGATGACTAATCCCATCTCTATCTAAACCAACAGCATGCTAAAAATAGCCTTATTTCTAACAATAAATATAATAAAATAACTAACTGACAACAAACAGCCCCAAAAAGCCAAACACACTGAAAAGTCCACTAGAAATACATACTGGGATGGGTGAAGGAGCCAGCAGGAAACTGTGTCACTGAGTCAGAGGGGTGGCAGTGGCCGAGGTGCCCATGTCACCAGTGATGCTTGGTCAGATCCGGCCCCTCGTTGTCTCTCGCCCTTGTGCCTTTGCTCTCTTTGTCCCAGATCAGTGTGAGGAAGGTACATGTGCAGCAGACCCAGGGGCAGCTCATCCCAGGGTCACCATCCTGGCCTCAAGTACCTGCCCTGCAGTGGGACTCCCTCCCCCAGCTCTGGGTGCAGGTCCATCACCCCCTGGCTTGCTCCGTGCCCACCAGCCTCCCCGGGCCCTGAGCTCACCACACACCTGGGATAATTTGGATAATTTGCCTCCTACTTTCCACACACCAGGAGCCTCCCACACCCAGCATGTTGCAAAACAACCCCCTCAGCTGAGTCACTGGCATCGTGGAACTTCTTCCTGCCCTCCCGGCCTGGGATGGGGCTCAGGGCAGAGCCTGCCATGACAAACAGCTGTGATGGGAGCACACCCCAGCCCTATCCCATGTCACCCCAGGCCTTTGGGGAGGAAATTGAGTGCTTTGGGCTTGTACAGTGCCCTGTGTTGTGGAGGCCAGTGCAGAGGGAGCTGCTGCATTAATAGGGATCATCTGGGTGAAAAGACAATGACTCTGTCCCTATGCCCAGCAGCTCCCCGTGCTGGTTTTGTGACACTGGGAACACTCATATTCCCAGTGCTCCAGCTGAATGTGACCCAACAGGGCTGGGGCATCCCTGTCACTGCCCCATAGCCCCCCTTGAGCTGGGACAGTGGCTTTGTATGTGACAGAACCATCACTCAATATTCTTATGGGGCACTGGAGTTGCACCAGACGCGCACCGGCTCCATCGCCACCAGTATGGAAGGTGGGCTGCATTCTGCCAGTCAGGGGAACCCATGAAATATCTGCTGTGGAGGCTCTGACCCCTGGCACCAGTCTTTTTCTGCCAGGACCAGTCCCATACCAGCCTGATTTTTATTTTTACTGCTTTGTGTGGCACGTGGGAGCCTGCCCAGGCCCGCCATGCCACATGTGTTCCTGGGAAAGGAAAGCCTGTGCCCCATGCTGACCCCCAGCCCTGCCATGTGGCACTCCTCCAGCATTCCCAGCAGCGGGAGAGCTCATCCAGTGTGGTCACCAGCTCCCACCATGCCACTCAGTGCAGACCTGGGGTGTAGGTGGGTGGTCTGCATCCCCCCAGCCCCAAGGGTGCTTGTGCCCACCGCTGATACTGCTCTGAGGCTGTGGATGAGTGGCACTGGACACGGTGGTGAGACAGGAACAGAACCAGTTACCCAACCCCCTAAAAAACCACATCCCTGCCCCAATTCACAGCCCCAAACTGTCTTGGCACAGAGGTGGCAGTCACTGTTTGACCTGTTGGATTTCTTGTGGGTAGCACAGAGCGATTTATCTGGGTTGCAGCTACTTTAGGAGCTGGCAATGTAGAGCCCCAGCTTGGAGCAGGGTCTGGATGCTGTGAGGAGCACAGCGAGCCCGGTGCCGGTGCCATGTGAGGATCCCAAGGGCCGGGTTAGGGCTGGGAGCTCCGGGAGCCCAGTGCAGCCCCTGGGCTGTGTCCGGGCACACGGGACAGCGTTGCACCCACGAGAGCTCTGTGCCGGACACAGGACTGGGACCTTCACAGGCAGCTGGTGTCGCCTGTGTAGCTTTAGGGACACTCGGGCCCTACTGACACACTGTCCTGAGCCCGACCCCCCATGGAAGCTGGGGCAGAACCCACCGTGCCCCCATCACCCGGGGGCAGCAGCTCCGGCCGCGGGGCCGGCCCGGACGGTCCTGCCCACCCTGGGGAACACGAGTGGGACCAGGCCAGACCCCGAGAGGGGAGATCCCGGCTCAGCACACCCCGCCGCCGGCTACGATTCCCCCCGGCCGGCTCATTGCACCCTCGGGCCTGGTTCGGCCCCCGGCTCAGCCCCGCTAGGCCCCGGTTCACCCCCCGGCTCGGCCCCGCTCCGCTCCGGCTCCCCCCCCCGGCTCGGCCCCGCTAGGCCCCGGTTCCCCCCCCCGGCTCAGCCCCGGCTCGGCCCCGGTCCCACCCCGTCCCCCCCGGCCGCGCTCGCTCCCCCCCGCCGCGGCCATTGGCCGCCCGCGCCGCCGCCGCCGCCCCTGACGCTGGGCCGGGCCCGGCCATGGTCGCTCCCCGCCGGCTCCGCCGCAGCCCCGGCAGCGGCCGGTCCGCGCCCCGCTCAGGTGGGTCCCTCCCGCTCTCGCGCTTCTTCGCCGTCGGCTTTTTCCCCTTCTTCTAATTGTTATTTTTAATTATTTTTTGATTTCTTTGAACGTTTCGCGATTCTGGCGCGACTTCCGAGAACGCCACCCCTCCCACCCCCCCTTTCCCCGGGCGGCCTTAGGGGGGGCGCGGAGCCCCGCTCCTCCCGGCTGTGTTTGGGGTGGGGGGAGCGGAGGGACCCCCCGACCCCCGCTCCGCACGGAGCCGCCCCGAGGCGCGGGGATGGGCGGGGGCGGGAGCAGCGGCGGCGGCGGCGGCGGCAGCGGCACATCCTCCCCCCGCGCCCCCCTCCTCCCTCCTCCCCCCTCGGCTTCAAAACAAACCGTCACCAAAATGGTGCAGAGGTGAAGGAGGGAGCGGGAGGAAGGGGAAGAGGTGGTGGCTCGGCCTGGGCGCTGCGAGGACAGGTGAGGTGAGGGCGGCGCGGGACGCGGGACACCCACGGGGGCACGCGGGACACCCACGGGGGGACGCGGGACACCCACGGGGGGACGCGGGACACCCACGGGGGGACGCGGGTGCCGGGTGCGGCACACGGGAATGGTCCCGCTGGGTGCTGGCGGTGGGATGGGGGCAGCGCTGGCGGTGCCCACCCCGCTCCGGGGCGGCGGGACCCCGGTGGTGACAGACCGCGAGCCCACCCGCGACACTGCGTCCACTCCCCAGTGAGACCCGCTGCGGCCTGGCGGGAGCCAGGGAGAAGCAAGGCCCAGTGGATTTCGGGGGCCGCGGGGTGCCCTCCCTGGCAGGACATAGGGTGATGACATGGGGACTGTGGGGGGACCCGTCGGCGAGGCTCCGGGTGCCGATGGGGGCTGCGGTTTGATTGGCAAGAGCAGATTTTGGGAGAGCCGGCGGTAAATCGAGTCCTGGAGCGTCCATGCCTTGGCCGTGCGCCGGCTCCGGAGCCGACAGCTGGGATTGTTTGTCCGGGGGGGGCTCAGTGCCTCAGCTCTATCCGGAGCAGGGTATCGTAGTGGGTCCGAACCGCGTCACTGCTGCCACTGCCTCCGCGGGGACCGAGCGCTTCCTTGGCTGGAGGGACCGGCGATGCTGAGCAGGGATGCGGTGACAGGGCATCCGGCATCTGCGGCTGTTCGGCATCTGTGACGCCGGTTCGCCCGCAGCTTATCCCTTCCCTGCAGCTCCCAAAGCCCTTTGGCTTTGTGGTTGGTTTTTATTTTTTATTTATTTTCCTTTTGTCCCCTGACACACAAGAGCAGCACACAGTCAGTGAGACACACACATGTGCCACACACGCAGCTGTTCCCCCCGCACCCCTGGAGCCCTGTAGTACCCCCAGCTCCGCACGGCCACCAGCTGGGCTGTCCCCTCCTCTTCATCCTCCACAAGTGTCGGAGCTGCCAAGCGGTTTTGGCTGTTGACTCCCCCTTGCTGTGGGCAGGGGTCTGGGTAGGGACAGAGACATCTGTGCCGGTGCAAATTCCCCTGGCACTTCAGCTCAGCACCTCTGCCTGCCCTCACCCTGGGAAGGCCTGATCCTGTCCCTCCAAAGCCCCTTCTCCTGCGCTGTGTGGCTGTATGTGGATTTTTGGGCTGGCATTGTTGCACCGAGGTGGGTGTTCTCAAACCACTGTCCCAGGACAGCCATCCTGAAATCTCGCTGCTGAGGAGGAATGGGCTCAGTGTGACGGGGGTGCTCATCAGGCCAGGGGTGCAGGTTTTGGGTGTAGGTAAGGGTTATTCTGGTTATGTTATTTCCTTCCCTTAGCTGATTTGGTGCTGGTGGTCCTGGCCTGGGAGCACTGAGCTGCCCCTGTCTCTTTGGAGCTCCAAAATGAGCTGCTTGCCCTGCCCACAGGATCACTGCCATGGGCTCCTGAAGGTCACAGACCTCTGGATGGGCCTCATGGATTCCCCTTTCCACCCCCACCACCTTGCCCTTCAGCCCCTGCAGTTGTCGCAGCTTTGCCGAGCTGAGGTATCTGCACTTGTGCCGGCTCCGAGCAGGTGGCCGATGTCCCCGCAGCGGCGGGGGCCGCTGCTCGGGTTTCGCTGGTGCCTCGGCCACAGCAGGGATTTAACATGCTCATGTTGAAGGGGCATTAGCTCCCGTGTCAGGTGGCTCGGGGCTTCCACCCCTGCCCGGGCTCTCCCCCGGCACAAACCGGCTCGGGGGGCTCCTCATGCTGAGTGGTCACGTCCCTGTTTGTGCTCAGTCCTGCTGGGGGGCTCTTGGGACCTTGGCAAGTGCTGGCTTTGTCAGTCGGTGACCTTGGGCACGTCCCTTTGCTTCCCCATGCTTTGGTGTTGTTCTCGGAATGGGGGAGGTGGTTAATGTGTTTAATCCCCCCCTCCTCACTGCTGTGGGGCTCCTGGCTCCTCTTGGGAAGTGCAACTGCAGAGCTGGAAAGGGCTGTCGCTGTTTCGTGCTGTCCCCGAGCGGGCAGGGCAGAGGCAGGGACGGTGCTGGAGTCACCCGGGGTGTATTTTTCCCAGGCTGCCAAGTGAAACAAGTGGGGTCTGAGTCTCATTTAATGCTGCAGCCCTTTACTGTGACTCTGGCAACATAAAGGAGCCTAAATATGGTCATAAACTGCATCCACTTCAAGGTCCCTTCGTGCTGCCAGGGCAGCCTCACAGCGGCTTTGTGAGAGGGAGAACAAAGCCGAAAGTGTCGGATGAAAAGTACGGGAGCGGGACCCAGCTGCCGCGGTGCTGGTGTGTGCCGGGAGCCGGTGCCGGCAGCTGCCTGCCAGGGAGGTGTGGATGCTGCTGCAGGCCCTGGCTCACGAGGGAACGATGGGCATGAGGCTGGGGGGAGATGCTGCTTGGCACATCCTGAAGGAACAGGAGGGCTTCAGCTAGGTGTGGAGGGCTCAGCTACAAGCTATCATCTGGCACCCTGCACGAGTCATTTGAACCTAAAAGAGCATCTGTGGTGAGGGGCAGAAATTGCTTTTCCCTCTTTTTTTTTTGCCAAGCCAGAGTGCTTCCCTGGGTCCAGTTGGCAGTGCCTGGAGTGTGCTGGGAGGAACCCGCCGTGGGGTGCTGCGAGGCATCTCTCTGTGATGGATTGCAGGGACGTGGCCGTTCTGGGAATGAAGGGAAAAGAGGGAGAGGGGTGTGGGTTGCTGACATTGAATCCGTTCCCCCGGAGCAATGCTGTCCCACTGGGTGCCCCCATCAGTGGTGGTGGGATGCCATGTGGAGCTGTGATGGTGTGAGCTGGCCTGGAAGGTGGTGCCTGAGGCTCAGAACTGAGCAGGCAGCATCCCATTAAATCCTGTTAATACCCAGGAGTGCACACGGAGGTGACCCAAGCCACGGTGAGCTGTGCAGGCAGCGATGGGGCTGCCATGTCAGTGCTGTGCTGGACTTCCCCATCTGCAAGCAGAGCTAAAAATATCCCCCTGCCTCGCCCTGCCGCTGTCCCATCTGTTCAGAGGGTGAACTCCTCGGGCCAGGGGCTCTTTCTTATTTTTATCGCTATTTTGGCAGTTCCTGGAGGCTGAGCCATCCCGAGTTCAGAGGTGACTCTATTGTAGATGACAGTCCTGCTCCCGGGAAGGTTCAGCTCTGCCGCTGAGCCCGACACGGTGAGCAGAAAGCAAGTGAGGAGGAGGAAGGCTGGGGAGGCACGGAAACGGGTGCTGGTGCCGTGGGGCGAGTGCTGGGTACCCCTGGCTGTGCTTGCCCTCCCTGTGCCAGCAGGACTGTGGGGTGCATCGCCCCCTTAGCTCCCTCCAGCACTGTCTGGGATTTCACCACTCGATGTGACTCTCAGGGGTTTGGTTTTGGTTTTGCCTTTCCTTTTTTCCTCTAATTAGAGAAGCTCTCAATAAAAAGCTGAGATTTGTTAATCACTTTGTTTGATCAGAGCTCAGGCATTGCTGAAGACCTCTAGGTTTTTCCCTCTGCCTGTGTGAGCAGCAGTTTGCTTTTGCTTTCAAGATGGATCTCGCCGTCTGCCTGCCAGCAGCTCTGCCTCCCCGGATCTGTCGGTTTGCATCTTGCACTCCACTTTGCTTTGCTTGTGGTTCTTTAATTTTTCCTTTCCCCTCACTCTTGGTGTCTCCCTGCTGTAGCTCCCCACTGCTTGCAAAACAGACAAGAGCGTGCATCCTTTAAAAAATCCTAAAAAAAGTGCCCACTTGGAGAGCAGAGGTTTGATAAATACTCCAGTTTGGAGTGGTTTATTTTGGGGGTGGGGTCTAGGTTTGCTTTCTCTTAAATGGGGGCTCAAAAGATGAAGGACTTGGGTCTCTAAGCTGCATGGGAACAGTTTTTTGGGGAAACTTGGCCTGTTTTCATGTGGGTCACGACAAGGCTGGGGGGGATACAGCAGCTGCTCCACAATTCCCAGGCTGCTTCTGAGCTCTAGGTGAGCACCTTCCCCTATATAAAAGGGGGCAGTGAGATGAGGTGCATGCAATGGTGGTGGGTCCTTGCTGCCACCATCCATGTCACCTGGAGGGGCCTGGTCACAGTGAGATGTCCTGGTTGTGTTGAAATGCTGGAATGCTGGAAGCTGGGTACTGCCATGGTGCCCAGTGGGACTTTAAATAGCTTTGTGGTCCTCAGGTCCCCAGCGGAGCGTACGGTGCTGCTCGTTTGCTGCATGGTGAGAGGTGCTGGAAGGGCAGGATGATGCCTGTGCTGGGATGTGTCAGGCTCCTGCCACCACCCAGGAGCCACCGTGGTGTCCCATCCCAAAGCAGCCGGACCAGACTGTGCCGGGGCCGCACGTTTCAGTCTTGGTGCCGAGCAGGACACGTAGGATTTCCCAGCCTGCAATTAGCCCTTGGTTTTCCCGGAGGTGGCACAAGGCCCTGTGCATGGAGGGGGTCGGCAGCCCCCGTGGCCTGACCCTCCTTGCTTTAAGTGCCCAGGCGTAGCTGGAGTGCAGAGGTGGGGAGCTGAGCCCCTGCCATCAGCTGTGCCCTGGCAGCCCAGTCCTGCTGGCACAGTGGCTCAAGGTCACAGCTGGGCACAGTGGCTTTGGGCCGCTGCTGGGCATGAGCCGGCGCAGGGTGGAAGCACTCCCACCTCCTGTCCTGAGTCAGTGGTGGTTGGGGTTGGAAAGGGGGTAATTAAATGACCTATTTCTGGGCAGGGAGGAAGAGGAGGAGGAGGAGGAATTGTTTCTCTTTCCAGAGCTTCAAACAGCTTCCTGCAAGCGTCCGGCACAGAGCCCAAACCGCTTCCAGGAGGAGGTGCCTGCAGCCCCCCCAGCTGGGCTGCTTGGGGCATGGGTGGGGAGCTGGGGGCTGTGGGGAAGGGTGAACTCCCACTGAAGCACTGCTGTTGCATCAGCCTTTTTTATTTGGAAGGAGGCAGGACAAATCCATGGCTTCCAAATTATTTTTTTCCTGTTTTTTCCATCCCCAAAAAGTAGTAATGAGATTTGGGAAATGGCACCTGCCTGTGGGGCCAGGTTCCTGACCCGAGCCGAGCCCACCCCAGGGCTGCCAAGGCATCAGCTTAGGATTCCAAGTGGGATTCCTCCTCTCTCCTCCTTCTGCCACAGGGGCATTATCAGCATCTCCTTCGGGATGGATCCTGCAGCTCACTGCCCTGGGTGTGCTGGGGCCATGGGCCTGGAGGTACCTGCTCCAGAGGGTGTGGTGGAGCTTCAGGTGCAAGGTGTTATTGATAGGTACAAGCACTGCTTATAAATAGTCCTGCTTGGAAGTTTTCATCTTCTTTTTCAATGGAAGTGCCTTTTGGAACAAAGTGACTTTCCTCCATCCTTTTCAAAAAAGCATCTTTTTTCTTTTCTTATTTTGAAGATGCATTTTTTCTTTTTACTCTTAAATTTTTTCCTTTCCAGTTATTGGAAGACTTCAGGGAAAAATTGCTAGGCGCCATACCCAGGAACACATCCCATGTTGTGCAGGTGGGGAAAATATGTGGGGTCAGATTCATCTGGTTTGGTTTTCCTTAAAGAAGAAATTGAGAATTGGAAATGTTCATGATATCAGTGAGAATTTTCTATCAAAGCAGACAAAATTTGAGGGGCTGAACAAAACAGAGGTTGCTTAAACCTGCTGCATCGAGTGTAAAAAAAAATATGTAAGTTAAAGAAATTAATTGGATAAAGAACTTCTGTTCAGTAAAATACTGGCAACGTTTCTGGGTTTCTGTCTGGAATTTTTCAGTTGTAAAACCTGAAATCCTCTCCCACCCCTAGCAGTAACCTTGAGACATGGTGCTGCAGCAGGAGTTTCCACTGGCAGGGGAGAAAAAAATTAAAATAGAGAATGTGGACAAATTATTTTGACCAACCAGCCTTTTTTTATTTTGCATGGGCAGTCACTGAGACCATCCTGCCCCACTGTGCTCAGCGCTGGGAGCAGGAGATAAAGTGCTGTGATGAGGGGCTGGGACAGGGAATGGCAGGGATCAGGTTCCAGGCATGGCTGCTCTTGGTCCATGGTGGCTTCCATGGGGAAGGATTGGGACGGCCAAGAAATGGGTGTTTTCCACCCATTTTGGGTATACAGAGGCAGAGAGTGGCTGTGTGTTTGTGTAACTATAGGTGAGGGCTGAGCTGTTGTCCTTTGTCTAAATATTGTGATAAATGTCCCCGTGGAGCTGGTACCCATCTGAGCAAGCTGCCAGCCCCGGGAGGAGCAGCCGGCTTTGTTGGAATTCCAGTGGCTGGGAAGGGAGTCCATCCCTGGCTGTGGCATCCTGTGACACCTGTGACACCTCCTCTAGGTGGGGACCCTGATGCTGCTGGGCTTGATGATGGGAGCCAGGTTGGAGTGGCTGAAGACCCCACAGCTTGTTAAAATCAGGGTATTGCTGGAGCCTGGCTCTGCCACAAGCACCTTCCTCCTGCTGGGAACCACGTGCGGATTTTTGGCCTTTAGAATTGCCCTGCAGGGAGCTCTGGCTTTGGCTCTGTCGGACACGGAGCCTGACATGGGGTGCTTGGGCTGTTTTAGAACTTGCTGGAAGAACCATCAGGGAAAGGAAAGTGTTTGTGTGTCGCTGAGTGTCTCTGGTGCTGGCACCACTGGGGAGGTCATGGAAGTGAGGAGGTGCCTCTAGGTGCAGTTATCACAGACTCATGGAATGGTTTAGGTGGGAAGGGACCTTAAAAATCATCTCATTCCAACCCTCGGGTGTATCCTGGGGGATAAACCACATATTCCCTGGAGACACATCTCTGCCCCTAGGAAAACCCTGCGGTAGCAGCAAATTTATTTCAATAACTGGAGCAGGATGTGGAAGGGTAGGGTGAAGGAAGGGCTTGCTTGGACGTGGGCTTGGGGCAGTTTTTCCTCGAGTATTCCAGTGTGGAGCAGCACTTGGGATCACACAGACAGTGTGTGCATGCCAGCTGTCCTCTGAGAGCATGGAGAAATGTCCACGGGGAAGGGCTCAGGGGCTTGGGATACAGCCAAAGTCAGGCCTCATCTCCAGCCTCATCCCCTGGGTGATGCTTTCCCAGAGAGCTCCATGTGCCACTGGACATCCTGCTTTGCATGACTGAGGAGGATTTGACGCCTCATCTCCAGGGTTTTAAGCACAGGGATCAATCAGGATCCATCCGGATCCATCCTCAACCTTCCCTGACTCGGCATGGCCGTCCTTCCCACGCGCCGGCAACGAGCCGCCGGGAAAACTAGCACCTCTCGGCTCGCTGGATCAAAAATATCCCCAGTCCTGCGTGGATGCCGCTGCCAAGATGGGGAGCGGAGCCGGCGCTGCCTCTTAGCAGAAATCTGTCGCCTTGCTCGGCGGTGGGGAGGCTGGGAGGGAGGCTGGGATCTGCCGAGCCCCAGCGCTTTCGAAAATAGAAGCAGAACAAATGGTTGGAGCAAGATGCTGGTGGCAAAGGCAGCCAAGGCCTCTTCCTGCGGCAGCTGGTGGCTGTTTCTTGCTCCTCCATCAATCCTTTGCCCAGAGCTGGCGTTTCCTTGCAGGGAGGGGAGAGGTGAACATCTGGCTCTTGGGGCGGCCTGGGGCGCAGCGATGCTTTACTGGGGTTGGTGTTACACCATGGGGTTTTGGTGTGGTTCAGCTTTGAGCTGTGGGGATGGCAGAGCAGGAGGGGATTCAGTTGGTGTGAGATAAGGAGATGGGGAGGTGCCAGTTCCTGAAGGGATTTTATCCCTAAGGAATGGGAAAGGTGCTGGGTACGGTGTGGCAGTGGGTGCTGACGGGGTGCTCCCACGGGAGGGGTGGGGATCCCAGTGGGGTGAGTTCCTGGTTGCTCCTGGGGGTCCTGGGGGTGGTGGGAGCTGCATTCAGGTGCTGCTGGGGAAGAGCCAAGGGCTGGGTTCCTCACCTCCTGCTTCCCCACGGGTGCTGCTCCTGTGGGGACAAAGCTGCTCGTCCTCACGCCAGCCACTGGAACCCAGGAGAGGAAAATGGAGAGCCCAGCTCTCAACACGGATTGAGAGACTGGAAAAATTCTGCTAGCTGCCCTCAGGTCTTTCAGCTTTAGGGCCAGATGTGAGTGTGTGCTTTAGCGAGCAGGATTTCACACCTGCCTTTGTGCTGGAGAGAGCTGCTCCAGCTGGACCGGGTGGAAGTGGGAAGGTTGGGAGGATTCTTTCCTTACTGGAGGATGTTCTTGCCTTGTCCTTTCCACTGGAGAGGACCAGCCATGGTGAGCTCAGCATCTGCCTGGGTGACCTTCAGCGCCTTTGCTTGGCGAGAGGCTGCTTTGCATGTCCTCTCCCCTGCCAGCAGCACTTGCACCAAGCATCGAGCACAGGGGTCTTTTTGTTATGCAAATGCAGCTTTGGTTTTAGTTTCTCAGAGATAAATACCTTTGAGGCTAAATTTGGAGCTCGGGGCACTGCTGAAAGCGCCCTGATGGCCCAAGGCCTGACAGGTCAGATGCTGAAGGTGGTAATTTGGGGGTTTGGCTCCCCTTCGGGCACAGAAACAAAACAGTCACAATATTTTTTCCACTGGGGTTATAGGAGATTTTTTGCAGCGAGGAACAAGTGCATTGAGTCCTGGTGGGGGGGTCCTTGGAACCTTGCCACCCTGCACCTGGAGTTCCCACTTTGCAGTGATGTGCTTTGGTTTTATTTAGACTTTCAAAGCTCAGGAGGCCCTTTTGTCCCAGCTGCCCTTCGAGGATCCCCCCGGGGTGTTCCCAGGCACAGGACTCTGCTGCAGGACTGAGGCAGGGATGTCTCAGTGCCCCTGACACTGGCCACCTGGGTTTTGTGGTCAGGATGTCTCTGGCACCCCTCAGAGAGGCTGATGGGTGCAGGCTGGCATGGCCAGAGGTGCCAAGTGCCAGAGCTTTTTCTTGCCTCCCCAGTTGTGCGTGGTGTGGACCTGGCATCCCCCGGGGCAGTCTGGCTTCCTTTGGGACCCCGTGAGTCCCTGGCAGCCTGTCTCTCTTGTGATGGGGTCATGGGCCGTTGCTCTGGGTTTGGGCAGAGGTGTTTGTGTATGATCTTATTTTTATTTGTGCGTCTTTCGGAAATTTTTCGTCACAGCAGGTGCCGGTTCAGTGCCCGGCAGTGGGGAGGGAAGGGGTGCAAGTGTGGCTAAAACTGCTTTGGCTTCTGTTCGTGCAGTTTTGCTATTTCTGTGCAACAGGAGAGCTTGAGGTCCCTGGGGTCTGGGGGGGTTCTTGGTTCATCCCTCCCGTGGGGTCACAGGTCATCTACCGGTGTGAAAACTCACAGACACAGCCCAGGGGCTCTCTGGGGCTGAGCCGAGGTGGTGTGACGTAAGAACACCCAGAGGTGTCTCATGCCCTTGTAAAAACACGGGCAGTGTGGGGTTTATTCCTGCTGAGAGCTGGACAGGAACCCAGGGATCACATCCTCGTGATGGAATACCTTGGGCACCTGCTATGGGCAAAGCAGGCAGAAAGGAAAGATGGTAGGAAATAGAGGTAAAAAGGTGGAGGGCAGGTTTTTTGGAGCTGCTTCTTTGCAAAAACAATCACCTGAAAAAACCCCCAAAATCACCCAAAATGGGCTTTGGCAACCCTAAAAACCCCAAAAGTCCCCATAATTGCCTGCAAAATTATTCAGGAATTGCCCCAAAAACCTCCCAAATCACCCGTAAATAGCCCCAAAATTCCCCAGAGTCGCCTGAAATCAACCCAAAAACCTCCAAATTCAGACCAAATACACTCTAAAATCATCTGAAGTCAACTCAAAATCAGCTTCATCACTGCCAAAAAAACCCCAAATTGTCCCAAAAGCCCCCATAAACTCACAAATTGCCCCCAGACTTCAAAATTGCCCCCCAAACCCTCACAATCATCTGAAATCACCCCCTGAATGACCAAAATCGCCCCAAAGACCTCCAGTATTGCCCCAAATCACCCCAAAATCGGCTGAGGCCACCCCAATCCAGGGTGTTCCTGCTCAGGGCTGCCTTGGGTTCCGTGGGGTTTTCTGGGGGATTTAGGGCTTGTGGCTGTGTCCTGGCAGGGTGGCCCCAAAGCCCTGCGGGGTCTGAGGTACCCATGCCCAGGGAAGCTGCTGCCCCAGCCATGCCCAAAGTGGCCAAGGGACAGGAGCAGGTCTCCATTCCAGGGAGGAGAAGGTTCCAGGTAAACCTCAGAGCCATTTCCAGTGCCTAAAGGGCTCCAGGAGAGCTGGAGATGACTTTGGACAAAGGCCTGGAGCGACAGGACAAGGGGGGAATGGCTTCACACTAACGGAAGGCAGGGTTAGGTGGGATATTGGGAAGAATTTCCTCCCTCTGAGGGTGGTAAGGCCCTGGCAGAGGTTGCCTGGCCAGGCTGGCCAGGGCTTGGAGCAATGTGGTCTAGTGGAAGGTGTCCCTGGCCATGGCAGGGGGTAGAACGAGACCATCTTTATGGTCCTTTCCATCCCAAACCATTCCATGATTCCATGATCCCCTGCTCCACCAGCCCCTGCTGCTGAAGCCAAGGTGCTGCCTTGGTTCTTTTTTCTTTTTTTTTTTAAGATCCTTTTTTTCCCTAAATGCATTACCAGTGCAGCTCATCCATATTTCCACCACCTTCTCCCTCCTGTTCTCGCGCTGAAGTCTATAATGCTGAAATTATAGCATCCCCCTCGTCACCATGGCAACGCTCAGGGATGTATTTAAAAAAAAAAAAAAAGACCAGAAGCCCTCCAAGGATTATGACTTCAGTGAGGGATCAGGCTGGAGGGGAATCTGGGTCATGGCTGGAGCAGGCTTTTCTTCCAGCCTGTCTTCAGTAATTCCCCTCACAGCGCCCGGGGCCACGTCAGGGCAGGGCAGGGCAGAGCTGCTGCTGGCACCCATGGGTGCCCTTGAGGGGGTCCAGCTGCTCTGGGAGGTGCTGCCTCCCTCTATACAAGATTGCTTATTGCCCATGTACACTCTGGGAAAGAGCATCCTCTGCAAGCTCGGTATTCCCACCCAAAACTGAGGTGTTTTAACCAAGCTTTTCTGATTCCCGAACGCGTGGTGCCTTCAGGAGTGCCAGAGCCTCGCTCCCCCTCCACCCCGCTTTGTGCAAGCTTTCTCTCTCATCCCCCAAAATAAACAGGACTTTTATATATATATTTTTTTACTCCTCTTCTTCTTTTAATTTTTTTTTCCTCCCTTTTTCCACACCCCCAGAGCCGCTGTTGCTGGTGGCAGGGAGCCCAGACTCTGTAGGAACTCAGAAATGCTGCGAATCCAAGCCCTGGCTGCCCTCTCAGTTTCGCAATCCTTTGGAAGGGGGGAGAGAGAAGGAATAAAATGGGAGGGGATTTTTTTTTCTTTATTAGAGATTTATAGACTTTCCCACCAGTAGGGACAAGGAGCTGGAGCTGAGCGGCCAATTTCCTACAGTAAGTTTCCAACACTGCTCCTCTCTGGCCTCTGCAAAACCCTCTGCAGCCTCGCCTGTGGTGGGTTGGGTTGGTTAAATTTTTGGAAAACCATCGGAAATGCTGGTGGGGAGGTTGGCAGGGTGAGGGGCTGCTGGTGTAGGGGGTGGTAGTGTGGCTCAGTGGGCTGAGCACCTCCCATGGGTTAGGTGATGCTAAGGGCTGGGAAAAACCAGCTCAGGTGGTGTTTCTGAGCTGTTAAAGCCTTTTTTCTACCTGTTTTTTGGTTGCATGTGAACCCTTTTGGCTTGGGCTTCGTGGTGGTGCCGTGGTAGCTGCTCATGGCTGCTGGTCCCTCCAGCCGGGCTCGGTGCTGCTGGGGCACATTCCCTGCTGTCCTCATCCCCCTCAGCCATTTGGCCTCTCGAGGTTTGTGGTCCATTTATTTTTAGGTAATTGCAGTGTCCGGGCGCTGGAGAGGCCGCTGGGTACCACGCAGCCGGACAAGGGAGGGGTTTGTTGGCCAGTGTATTTTAAGCAGTTGGTTACTTACAGGCAAGAGCTTGTCCAGCTCCTTGCACTGGTGCAGGGGCCCAACCAGTGCCACGGTGGCTCCTGTCCCCACAGATGCTGCTTTACCCATGCCTGGTGCTGGACATGGGGCAGGGTGTGAGGGTCCAGCTCCTGGCCCTTCTCTGCACCCTCGTGCAGGATCTGACCCTCTGCCAGTGCTCCTGCTGGAAGAAAAAAATCCTCCCTTAAGCTGTGCCTGGATGAGATCTGAGTGCTGGCAGCTCTGCTCCCAGTATCCAGTGATTAATGGGATTAAATTGGTGCCTCTAGTGAGTTTTTTTTATTTTGCATTTGGTTTTCTCAAGACTTTTTAAGCGGGGGGAGGCCGGGGCCGTGTCGCACTGAGATCTGATTAGATAAGGGAGAGCTGCCTGTGAACAAAATTCCTACCGGATAATTATTTATACCTCCATGTGCGTCACTAATAAACATCTGGATCTGCTCCAAACATCTTCATTTGATTTGTTTTGTAGTCTCTCAACAGGGATGTTTCTCAGCTCCCCACCTCCCTCTTGTCGCGTGGCTTTTGGCTGAAATGAGGGCTGGCTTTGAGCAGTCGCCCCACTGCTCATGGGCCGAGCAGCAGCCTTGCTTGCCCTTTTCCCCCTGGGCATTAGCACTCTTGGGGCTGCTTTAGCAAATTCCCACTCCTGCATTCCCGTGATGGGGTGACAGTCACGTTGCCCTTTCTCAGGAGGAGAAAATTTGTGGTGTTGGTGGTTGCAGAAAAAAATACGAGTGGTCAAAACAAGCCAAAAAGCAACCCCAGATGTGTTGCCTTCTATTTTAAACATCCTCGTTTGATTTGGGGGCGAACCAGACTCCTGACCTTTTGGAGCACGTGGGGCTGGCAGTCACGCCAAGCTCTCCCAGGCCAGGGCTGACTTCTTGCTCTGTTTGTGTAGAGCCAAGAAATTACTATTAATAACTTTCCCTGAATGAGAGTTGAGTACCTGCTTCCCTGGGGCTCCTTGGAAGGCTCCGGCTCTGGCGGATAACATCAACAGTCATTATGAACGGGACTAAGAGCATCGGGCGCAGCTGGGATGCAGATGGGAAGGGACTGGTGTGGGAGGAGAGAGATGAAGGAAGCCTCTGGCTGGCTGTGGAGTGCCTTGGGCAGGGCTTGCAGGCGCCACGAGCCATTTTTTGTGTGTTCCTCCATCCTTTTTACAGCCCTGGCCCCTCTTTGCACGAATGCGATGCGAAAACCATCCTGAGTTGCTGGAGCCAGCAGCGAATGCCAGCTCTACCCATGTTCTCTGTAATCTGTGTCTCAC
Source organism: Parus major (assembly GCF_001522545.3). Lineage (NCBI taxonomy): Eukaryota > Metazoa > Chordata > Aves > Passeriformes > Paridae > Parus > Parus major. Next base: position 546,445 of record NC_031793.1, on the reverse strand, counting down.
CTCCGCTGGGCTCTCAGGAAAATATTAAATAAATAAAAAAGTTTCAGTGCTGCACCCAGCCTTAATCTCTTTAAACTGTATTTCGCTAATCCTTCATTAGGATCTCATTGTGAGCTTGTTATCCCGTTAGGGCTGAGCCGTGCGTGGCGGCGCCCGCGGAGCCGATGGCAAGGGGCTGTGGGGCCACGTGCTGCCCCAGGATGTGCCAGCAGTGCCAGCGAGGGGGGCTCAGCTTTGTGGGGATGATGTCAGTGCTGCTGCTGCTGCTGGAGGGGTGCTGGTGGTGCCGGGGTCTTTGGTGTGAGCTGTGGGCAAGTTGTTTCTGTTTGCCTTCCTTGATGTGCCTGCCCATCGGGAGCTTTGGAGCTGGGGATGGGGGTGTCATGTGCTGGTTTTGGTTTGTTCCAAGGCTTGGTCAGTCTTTGAAGTGTTTCTGGGAGCGCCTGCAGCACTGGGGCTGGGTTTTAGCTGGGGTTATTATCCAGAAAGCTGGCAGGAGGTGATCCCAAGGGTCTCACCAGGAGCAGGGCAGACTTGATGTGCACTGATCCCCTTCCTGCTGCCACAGGAGCGTTGGGAAAAGGCATCAGCTGGACCTGGCATACGGGGGTGGATTCCTCCCTTTAGTGAGAGGTGTTGGGAGGCTGTGCTGGTGCCCTGCTTGGTGCTGCCAGGCCCCTGTCCCTGGGGCACAGCCGTGCCAGTGCTCTGCAGCACCCAGCCATGGCACACAGGGACCCTCTTGGAGTGACTGGCATTGGCAACAGCCCTGCAGCACCCCGAGGCTGGGATACCTGCAGGCCACGTTTGGGGAAGTTCTTGGAGGAGGAGAGTGGTCCTGCACAGGGCTGTAGCCAGAGAAATGGATGTCCACCCTGGCAGGTAATGGGGCTGGGATGGGTAAGAGCAGGAGATGGTCTGCAGAGCCGGTGCAGAAAGCAAAACAAAACCCACACACCCACACATTCCCACATGCGCAGGCACACACGGCAGCGCAGGGAATCTGCCGGCGCTCACAGTCGAGACTCGAGTTAATTTGGTGGAAAATGAAAACCATTGCGGCAAGCGAGAAGGTTCCTGGCTTTTCTTTTTCCTTCCTCAAAGAAAACATTAGGTGGGATTTTTTACCTTCTTCAGGTTTTGTTTTGTGCAGAAACGTGGCTCTGAGGAGGAGCCTGCTGGTTAAAAGAGATGCTGTCTGTTCTGTGCCTTCCTGCCCAGCCTCCTCCCTGCCGGCAGGTCTCGTGGGCACATGTGTCACCACGTCCTTGTCCACTTCTGCAGCGGGTCAGGGGAGGGAGGTGGCTCCTGTGACATTGCTCAGCAAGAGACAATGAACTCAGCTCTAAGCCTGCACGTGGCTTTGGCTGGCGTTTAAATGAACGCGTGTTCATTTGCCTCGGGGTTGGGGAGCATCTCTGCAGGTCGTGCTTTTGGGCAGTGCTGGGGCACAAGGGCACAGTGAGGGGCTTGTGGCATCGTTCACCTCTGGGAGATGGGGTCTCTGTTGGGAACCCAAGCTGCTCAGATCCTGGCTGTAGGACTGACAGACTCTGGTTCTTGTCGTGGCCAGGGCGGTGTTCTGACACTCGACCTGTGCCGGGGCAGGGGGTCCCGCTGTGGGGCTTCCCAGAGCGCTTTGGAATCGTGAAGTACTGTGGGATGAGCTTTATGCTGTCTTTCATCTTTCCAGAAAATGAGGATAGTGTAGTCCAGGAGGGCTGTATCCCTGGGGTTCGCTCTCCTTGCCTGGGTTTTGCAGCCCTTTGGGGTGCTCCCAGCAGGGGTTTGGCTGTGGCTGTGCTGCCCTGCTCCCGTGGCTGGGAAGGTAGAGCTTTTCCAAATGCCTCTCTCCCCTTTTCCTGTGCCTATAATTAGCCCTGGCTCCCCGCCACCATATACTGTACGGTCCTGGAAAGAGGTCATGGCTTTACTGAAATTCTTGGGAACAGAGCTGTCTTTGCAGCTGGGAAAGCAGCGCAATTTCCAAGCAGATAAGAAATAGGGCAAATGCAACTCTGTTCCCTGCTGTAATTTATGGGCTCTGGGGATGGCATCCAACGGCCTCCTCCCTCCTCTGGCTCTCCATGTGCTTGGGAGAGTCTGGATTGCTGAAGAGGTTCCAGCTGGTTCCCAGCTCCGGTGTGCTGGCCGGTGGTGGCAGGTGAGGAGGATCCTGCCTTCTGTACTGCTGGGTCTGGTTTTCCCCTTCTGCTGGATCCTGTCAAGGTCTTGCCCAGGGCTGGAGAAGGAAACAAACCCATTTTTGGGTGTGTGTGGTCCTTTTCACTTCTAAAACTTCTCGTTCGTATGAACTTCCCCAGAATGGAACTTCCTTTGCAGCAGGAAAAGGATCATCTTGATGACCTTAAAGATCTTTTCCAACTGAAATGATTCTGTAATTCTGTGATTACATATCTCTGGGCAGGTGAGGAACAGGACTTGGCTTTTCTCCCAAGGAGGGCAAAGCCCACAGAAGCAGAAGGGTCTGTAGCAGCTGGGGATGGTTCTCCCACCTCCAAACCCTCCTGTGCAAACTGGTGAAAAACTCAAAGTGAAAAGAGTCCATTGAAAAGAGAAAACTCCTTTATTTCAGAAAAGAGAGATAGAAACACAGCAAAATTCCCAACAGAAGTTTCCCAAAGTTTTGCTATTGTTTCTTTGCCCCTGTAGAAAAAAATAGGATAAATCCACCCAAAAAAGACAGGATTGGAGAGCAAGGACTTGAGTTTCTGTTCCAGCCAGGACTCCACACGTGCTGTATCCCCCTGGCAGCATCCTGCTGCTGAGCTGATTGTCCCTTTCCAGAGGAGAGATTAGGCTAAAAAAATTACAAGATTAAAAAGCAAAACACTTTCCATTTGTTGTAATTGGCTTCTGGGCCAGTAAGCTTCCCTTCCCTTCCCTTCCCTTCCCTTCCCTTCCCTTCCCTTCCCTTCCCTTCCCT
>NC_031793.1:539772-542272 GCF_001522545.3 Parus major | reverse complement strand
AGGGGTTGTTGAAGGCAGCAGCCCTGGCCATGGCTAGCTCCACTCCAGACACACTGGAGGGGCCGTAGCACAACCCAGAATTAAGTGTGAGTCTCCCAGATGCTGGTATCTGACCATGGAGCCCCTCTCCTCCCCACAAAGAGCTCTCTTTTCTTGTTTGTGAGTTGCCCTTATAAACAGGTTTAAAAAAAGCTCTCAGCTTCCAGCAAGGGCTGCAGGGCTGGGCCAGGACCTGTCCCCATTCCCTGGAGTGGGGACAGCAGCAAGGGGCAGCTGGAGGTTTGTCTGATCCCTCTACCTCACATGGCTCCTCCTCCTCCTGCCTGTGACAGTGATTGTCTCCCGTGCTCTCTCCCACCTGGCTCAGCACACACCACTCAGCCACACCTCACCCAGTGCCCTGGAGTTTGGACCTGTCTGGTGGAGGCAGACCTGGGGCTGAGCTGGCCCCAGTGCCAGCGGGGGTGGAGACACCCAGAAGGGCTCTGGGAGGGAGAAGTGCTGTGTCTGCCTGGGGCAGGTCCTGTGGGGTCCTTGGAGACCTGCCCAATGCAGGATCCTTCCCAAAGCAGGAGGTGAGAGGAGCTGGCACCTGCTTGCCAGGGTGTGCTTTGCCCATGCTGGGCATCCACATGGCAGCTCCTGGTGCCTTCCATGGATCCACATCGGTGCTGCAAACACGTGAACCCTGCCTGTGATGAGGCCAGGCTGGTGCTGATGTGTGTACAGGTGTGCTGGGATGAGATTGTGGGTGGGGTCCTTTCTAACATCATCCACCTGCTCGTTGTGCCAGGGCCTCCCAGACCTGCTGCCCTCTGGGGCCAGTGGCTGCTCTAGGTGTGTGTGGTGAAGAGCCACACTCCCTGTTGATTTTCCTCTGGCTCGTGGTAACCCACGGGCTGTTGTGTTGGTCAGTGGCCATGGAGTGTTGGGTCTGAACAGCTGGTGTGTGTCAGCATGTGTGCAGGTAGGATTTCCACTCCCCTGTGCCTCGGGTGGGGTTTGTGTGGGTGGGAAATGTGGGTGGCTGGGTGCATGGATGGCTGAGGAGCAGTGGCAGAGGATCGGTCCCCCCATTAGACAGAAGGGAGAGCAGGCCTGAGAGACACGTGAGAGTTGGATCTGTGGTCTCTGGGGAGAGGCAGCAACAGACAGGAGAGGTTGTTGGGGCATCAGGAAGCGTTTGTGGGGAGGCTGGGGGACAAAACAGATGATGCTGCCATCTCTGCTTTACCTCTGCCTTGGAAATGCCAGCAGGAGCTGGAAATGCAGATCTGGAGCAGCTGTCACTGCTGCTGTGAGGTCTCCTGCACCTCTGGAGCAGCACTTTCACCTGGTGCTCCAGAGGGTATGAGGGGTGTGAGCAGGGTGGGGGCACCTCTCAGCACCTCTAGGATGGGTTTGGGTTGCATGTGCAGGGTCCCAGGTTGCTGTGAAGTAGGATAAAATCAGTTCAGGAAAGTGAGCAGTGGCTGCTCCAATTGGATGTGGCAGTGGCCCATTGGACCTGGACCCAGACCTGATACCCAGCACAGAGCCACTTGCTGTCCCCGTCAAGGAAGGCCCCCCAGGGCTGGTGCCAGCAGGTGGCAATGTGGTGTGAAGCATTGTCACTGTGGCTGGGGTGAGGAGGGCAAGCACTGGGTGCCCCCACATCTTGGTGTCCCTGTGCTCTCATGGGAGCCCCCATTATGTCCCTGGGGGTTCTGGGGTCAGTTTTGGGCTGTTCTTTTTTCAGCAGGCTGGGACAAGGAGGGAGGTTGAGTGGCTTGCTTGAGGGGAGGAAACTGGAGTTTGGGGGAGTGCTTGTGTGTCCAGCTCTGTGGTTTACTTACCCTCTCTGTGCCTCAGTTTCCCTGTGCTAGGAGGTGCTGGGACCACTCCATGCAGGCAGTCGTGGTCCTGCTGACCAGCACTTGCCCAATGGACTGGGATTGCAGTGTCCTGCAGCAGTGTGAGCCCCTGGATAGGCTGGTGGAACATGGCAGGTGTAAGTACCTGCATGCCCGGGGGTATTTCTGATCCCACCAGATGTGCTGGGTACAAGGAGATGGGTGGCCCAGCTGTGCAGAGAGGGCAGAAGCAAGATGGGTGCTGTGAGCCAGAGGAAACCCCTGTCTGCCTCTCATCTTTTGCTTCCCCTGGTCCCCCAGCAGCCCTTGGTCACTGGTGTGGTGGTGCGTGGCTTTGCTCCGAGAGCCGTGCCGGTCCCCAGCCCTCCTGCAGCTCCAGCCGCCCCCACGTCCAAACAGCTGGAGGTTTCAGTTCTGCATCTCTGCTGCCCAAGGGGAACTCAGCCAGCGAGAGTGAAACTCAGTGGCTCCAACGGTTGCACTTGTGCCGCCCCCCCGACACCCCCCATGTCCCCTAGGTCCTGGCAGGGCCAGCAGCTGCTGTTGCAACACTTGCAGCGACAGCTGTGCTGCTCTGACCTTCCCTGAGCGTGGCTCAGCCAGCACAGAGAGTGCCTTCCAGCTCCCCTGCCCAAATCCAGGGGCTG
>NC_031793.1:509323-539275 GCF_001522545.3 Parus major | reverse complement strand
TTCCAACCCTGGGTTTGGGGTACCTTCAGCCCAACCCCATGTGGGGTTTGGAGGAGCTCCAGTGCTGGCAGTCACACCCTGCATGTTGCCCATTGCATGTGCCCCTGGCACAGCTGGCCTGTGACCAGCTCCTTGGTCATTGCTCGAGCCTCCTGTGCCACTGGAGGTGGATTTCCTCCTCCTGCCACCCACCTGTGCCCCTTTCCACAGCCACAGGTGCTGTGCTGCTGTGACTCTGGCACCACTGGATGATTGGGAGCTGGGGTTCCTTCAGCCTGTCCTGCCTGATGCTCCTGCTTGGAGTGAGATCTCTCCCAGTTTTTCTCCCCACCTCTTGGTGTCAAGCCAGAGGAAACCCAACTGAAAAGGCTTAACAGGTCTAATTAAACTCTGGGGATATTCCCTGTGGCTGGTGCAAACTGAAGGCTGCGCCATGGCTGAGATGCTTTAGTTTTGTGGGCTGGGGAAATGGAGAAAAATGGAGAAAGTACTTTTTTTTTTTCCTTTTTTAAAATTTTGTCTGCTCCTTGCTGTTGTTGGGACTCCCTGAGATTGACATGGCACAGCTCTGGGAAATGGGGTTTGGGGCAGGAATTCATGAGCACCTGGAAGAGGAGTGGCAAGCTGGGTTGGGAGCCTGAGGTGGGGAAGTTTGGGTTTGTCATCCAAATGTTTGCAGCCCCAAGCTCGTTGCTAGAGGAAACATGAAAAAAGAGGAAGGAGAGATTGTGGTCACATCTCTTCCCCTCCGCAATCTGCACCTCCTTCTTGGTCCCTCCAGCTCCAAAGCTGGTTATTCTGCCCATCCATCTCCCCTTGACTTTCCAGCTGTGTGCTTGGAAGTCTCCATGGCAGCAGCCATGGATTATTTATTTGGGGTATTATATGTATATGTGATGTAGGCAGGGGTTGTATATATTTGGGATTTATATAAGTGGGAATATATACTTGAGGTTTATCAATACATATGGGAATATATATATATATATGTATTTGGTAGGTTACATCTCTGGGAATTTTGTATTTTGAGAGGGCTATGTATATGGGAATATATATTTTGGGGGAGTTATATATGTGGGAATATATATATGTGTTGGAGGGTGTAAGCAAAGACTGGTTGTGGCACAGGGGCTGCTAAGCATCAACTGAGCAGATATCCAGGAAGTCACCAAAAGCCAATCCTGCACATTCTCCAGGATCTTTATGGGCAGGTTGGAGCAGTTCCCAGCATCTGCTGCCTTTGCCTTAGGCAGGTTGTGCCAGCCTAACTGCATCAGTTAAAAATGGGGGTCCCAGGAGGTTCCCCTCATTCTCCTGCCCTCAGGAATTTTGGTTTGTTACTTGGTGAAACCAAGGCTTTGGTTTTCAAATAGCAGCAGTGTTAGCACCTGCTCAGCATTTCTGCCCCAAAGCTGGACATAAAGATTGTCTTGTCTTTACCCCTTTCTCTCCCCTTCTTTTTTCACTTTGAAAGGGGAATTCACTTGACTTTGCCACCTCCATCCCTCCCCTATGTGTTTTTTCTCCTCAGCCTATAAAATAACAGAACATTTTGAAAAGATGATACTTTCTCTCTTCCCTGGGCAGCATTTCTGTGTTTATAACAAGAAAGCTTCGAAGGCACAAATGTGGTGGGGTGAGAGCTGGGAACTCCCCAGGAGCCCTGGAGGTGGCCAGTGGCCTGATCCAGCCCCTCAGCAGGGCCTTGCTCTCACTGCAGGTCTATTGGTCACCTTTTGAAATACTCCAGAGTTCCTGGGAGCAGTGCCAGGATATTGGCTTGGCGGGGCAAAGGACGTGCATGGAAAGACAAGGGAGCTGGCAGTGCCACTGAGTGGGGGCTTTTCTCCGTTGTACCAGCTCAAAATGTTGCAAAATGGGGACTTGGGGGTTCACTGGGGTTTGCTGGTGCTGGATGTACCATCAGGTCCAAAGGGCAGTGGCTTCTGCAGTTTGGGTTGGGCGTGAAGCAGCCCTGGAGCTGTTGGGCTGGAGAGGCTCAGGGCCATGTCACCCCATGTGTGCTGATCGTCCCTGGCCTGGGTGACACTGGGCTGCAGCCCTGCAGTGTCAGAGCTGGCTGCAGGCTGAACACCCCCAGATCACTCCTGCTCCCCCTGGAGCTCCCCGCCTCGGCCTGACAAGGGGCAGCTCCTCTGCCAGACTGGGTTGCAGAGGCACTGCTGTTGTCACGATCTGGGGACTGTGGCATGGCCAAGGGCTGTGGGGGTCAGGTGTGGTCCAGACATTGTCCTGGTGGGCTGTGGGAGCCAGGGACAGCTGCCAAGCACCAGCCACGGGCAGTTCTGTCAGCACAAGAGCCTGTCAGTGGTGGCTGTGTGGCTGTCCCATGGCACCGTGGGCATCCTGGAGCCTGTGGAAACAGACATTCCTGCCTTGTCTAGCGGTGTCTCCCACTGAGAGGAACCAACTCTGCTTACAGACATATGAGGCCTTGCCTGGCCACATGTCCCCCATTGCATCCTAGTGGGCTGTAGAGCTGACCCCAAGCCCCTCAAAGCAGGAGCCAGCCTGGGTGTAGACCTTGGCCACATCCTCCTCTCAGCCTAGCCTGTGGTCCCCAGTGCCCACGTGGCTCTGCCACCAGCCCTGCAAGGCACTGCAGTGCTGAGACCAGCGAGAGCTTCTTGGACACCAAGAGGAGCTTCAGGAGCCCACTGAGAGACCCTTTGCATTAATCACCACTTCCCTCGTCCTGCCTGGGAGCACTTGCAAGGTGGTGCTGCTGCTGTGGGTGTCCCTGGCCCCAAGTGTTCAGCCATTGTGTAGGACACGCTGTTTTATCCAGGGAAATAAAGGAGTGCTCCTGGGTGGGGGGTGACAGGTTGGTCTGGGTATAATGGGTGCAAGTGTGGCAGTAGCTGGAGCCCCCCATCCTTGTCCCTGCTGCTGCCCCGCTGTGGAAGTCGGGCTCGTCTGTCTGTCCTGATGAGGGTGTCCCTGTGAGCAGGAGCCCAGGCCTGTGGGGTTTCACACGGGTGCTGTGAGGTTTGAGGCTGGAGAGCTGTTCAGGGGTGTCCCCTGCGCTCGGCTCCTCGGGAGCGAGAGGAAGGCGCAGCCCTGGATGGAGCCACGCGCTCCTCGCTCCAGCCTCGTTCAGGCTGAATTTTGTAATGTCAGGAAATGAGCTGGCTGTGGGAGGGGAGGCAGCCGGGGGAGGAAGGCTGGTTTTGTGGTTGGAGCGGAGGATGAGGACGCCGGAAAGCTGAGCACAATTCCTCGCTCTGGTGCAGGTGCTGGGGTGAGGCTGCAGCTCGGGAGCTCGCGGTGCGTTTGAACAGCGGGTGCTGGCCTCCGTGCCTCAGTTTCCCTTTTGTTCAGCACCGTTCCTCTCATGGGGGTATGCTGTGGTGATGGGCTCTGCACAAGTGTCAGATGGTTGTGACCACCAGTAGATGACCGGCACAAGGCTGGCTGAAGCCACTGGGCTTTGCCCCATGGGTCCCCTCCCATCTCCCGGTGGTGAGTGGGATGAGTTTAGGAGCTGTGTTTCCTTCTGGGCCATGGCAGTTTCTCCTCAGGTAAAGCACATGTGCTGTGTGCATTCCCTGGGAAAGTGTCTGAGCAAGAGGATCAGTGCTTTTTCTTGTGGGATGTGCATGAGAATCTTTCTAGAAAACACAAAGTTCACCTAAACTTTGAGCAACTCTCTGCCGGCTGCGCTGTTGGCCCGGGCCACATCCCTTGTTAATGTTAACTTTTGGTTTATACTTTGTTTCACTACTGAGCTCTTTTTAATTTCTTTCTCTCTGGTCTCACGGGGATGCTTTCCACATTGCTTAGCCCCAGGGCTCCTGGTTCCCTGGATCCCTGCAGGTGCCTGGCCAGGTCCCAGCCAGCCTGCATGGCCCTTGCAGTGATGCTAAGGATCAGGGCAGTGCAGGCTGTCCCATCAGCCAGGTCTGCAGGGGATACTGGGCTGCCCTCGCTGTTCCCTCCATCTGGCTGTGCTTGGATGGGACATGTGGAGAGTCCTGTCCTTGCCTCTGTCCCCTCAGACTGATGGCTGCTTGCTTTGTCTTTGCAGTTGGATTGAGGAGCGGTGGCTGCAGCTCATCCCTGGCAGGAGCAGAAGATGCAGGAGGCTGCGTAGCAGGTATGGGGGAAATCCCAAACTCGGGGTCCTGCCTTCCCTTTGGGTTTGCTTGGCCACGTGTGTCTCCCCTGCTGCAGGCTGGGAGCAAGCAGAGGCTCCCATCTTCCCCTTCACTTCCCCATCTGGCACAGCTCTGATGGCTCCCAGCCGTAGCCACAGCACTGATTTGGGGCTTTTTGGGTGTTTTGCAACACAGCCCCATGTATCAGTGCAATGGAGGGTTTTCCTGCCCTGTTTTCTCCCGGTGTGGACAAGACTTGTGGCCAAACCTGCTGTTATTTTGTCCCTTGCATTCCTCTGAAATAAGGTGCTGCTGGGAGAGGGCCTCATGTCCAGGTTTTCTTCCTTTTCAACCTTCTTGGCCTGTTTATTGCTTTTCCAGTAAATGTTTGTGTCTCCTGTGTCTGCAGTGAGGTTGTGGTACAGACACCACCGCGGGCTGGTTTATGAGGGCTCTATGATTTCATGTAATGCATCTTCTGTACCTGAGAGTTAAATCAATAGAAGGAAAGACTTAAAAATAATATGCCCCCAGCTCCTGAACGGAGCGGGCTCTGTCACGACTGCTTAGTGAGCAGTTTTCTGGGATTGTGGTGGCTTTTAGTGCTGAAGAGGGAGCAGGTAATTTATTTGGAGGCCTGGTGGTGGGAGATGGGGGTAGCATCACTGCGTCCTCTGCAAGGTCAACACCAAGGGCTTCATCTGGTGATGGAAACCAAGAGCAGCTCCCCAGGCTGGGGAGTGCAGCAGAAGGGCCCTGCTGTGTCTCAGTGGTGCTTGGTGTGTGTCAGCGATGGGCCACGGTGTGCCAGAGGACAGGAGGGTTGGAGGGCTCGGCTGGGTCCGTCCTGCTGTGGCCGAGCTGGCTGCTCCAGGAGTGTTCTGGGGGCTGCTGTGGGACCAGCTCTGATCCACTTGCTCTGGGCACAAAGGAATATGAATTAAGGGGCACGTGTTTCTGCATGGTGAATGATTACTGGGAGTGTTGGGGTGATGGCTGTGGCTGCTGTGGGGTGTGTGTGGGGGCTCCCAAACACCACAGTCCCAATGGACCGTGTGTGTTCGCTCCCCCAGCCCGGATGCTGGTGGGTGGTGGCAGGAGATCTCAGCAGCTGCGTTCTCCCCCACATCCCTGCTTGCTGCTGGAGACACGATTGCCCAGCTCTGCCAGCTCCGTCCTGACCAGTGACAACGGCTCCTTGTTTCTTAGTTCCCACAAGTTCTTGGGTTTGGGGTTGGCAGTGTCCTCCTGCAAAGCCCTGGCACTGCCACTGGTGCCAGCACAGAGTTGTGAGCAGGGAGGAGCAATTTAGTGATTTCTGCAACTGCAGAACTGCTCGCTCCAAGGAGCAGCTCAGCAAGTGGTGCTCTTGGGGAGGAGGATTTTGAAAAGCATCTCTGGGGACTGCTTTGAGACTTGTCCCCTCTGCTCTGCTAGTGACAGGAGCTGAGCAATTAGAGGAGCAGTATCGACCCTGCCTCGGAAGCGTGTGACGGCCGGCACCGGGCGATTTAATCGCAGTGAAGCTGCGTCCTCGCGTCCAGGACGTGCAGCATCGCTGCCTGCGATCAATAGGCATTTTGTCTGAGGCCAGCCCCATTTGAGGCGAACCAGGCAAATCTTCTTCTGTGACAGAAGGCTCTTCTAGGGCCGGTGACCTTAATTGAATCGACTCTTTCGTGTCCTGAAGACGGTCACATCATCTTGCCATGCTTGGTAAATCATGTGTCCGTCCCTGCGTGCAGGGTCTGTGCCGCCCTGCTTCTCTCCTGGTGAGATTTTTGCAACCTGAGGCTGATTTCCAGCTGCTTGGGAAGAGCCCTTGGCTCATCAGGTCTGTTCCTCTGCTGTCTGAGGCCTTGTCTGTGTTCTCTTGAACGCTCACTGGCAACTGGAGTTTGCAACTTCCAGGCTCCCAACCGTGCTGGAGGTGTGAGTGTGCCACCTCACCTGAGATCCTCCCGGTCTCCAGGGAGAGCCTGTAAAATCCAGCCAGTGGGTGCTCTGAAACCAGACCCCCACTCTGGACCCTTTTGGATATGGAATACTGAACTTGGTAAGGCAGTGGGTTCCTGCTGTGCTTGCCGCAGCTGAAATGTGGCCGAGCTGCTGGAGGTCACCTTTCTAGTCCCCGTGGAGCCGGGTGGCCTTCTCTGGTCACGGCTCTGCCCTGCGCTTTGGGTTCTGAGCTCATCCGCTATTTTACCACTGGCGGGGAAAAAAAACTGTCTTCAAAGCCCTTTTCCCTTGGGGAAAAGCCAGCTCGGTCAGAAACGTCCGCGCAGAAATGTCATCTGACCCAGCAGCTGGCTGCCGCCTCCCGGGGGTCCTGCGGCGTGCGCTGCCCGTGTCCCGGCTCCGGGCTCCGGGGAAGCGGGTCCGGGCTCTGCTTCTGGCCAGCTCCGGCCTCTCCCTTCCCCCCGCAGGCTCCACCGCCCCCTCCTGCCTCCGCATCTGCCTCCGCCGTGCGCCCCCATCGCGGTTTTGGGGGGGCTCGGGGGCCTGGGCAGCGGTGCCGGGGATGGCAGCTCCATCCTGCGCTTCCTCCCGGCGCAGCAGCCCTGGAGAAGGACGCAGCCACCCTGTCTCCTGTAAGTACCTCTCACTCTTTCCACTGGAGAGTTAAAATTAGCAACTTCTTTTTTTAAAGCAGGCGTCGCTTTAAACCTCGCCAGCCCAACTGGGTTTCCTTTTATTTCCCCCCCCCTCCCCCGGCTCTTTTTCTCTTGATTTTTTTTTTTATTTTTAAAATTTTGTTGTTATTGTTCAACGCGTGCATGCACTTTTCTCCTTTTTTATTTCTTTATTTATTTTCTATTTCTTTTTCCCCCCCTCCTTCTTTTCGTTCCTTCCTATTTTAAACACGGGTGACGCTGCAGTGTCGGTGCGGAGTTTGGAGCCAAATAAACAGCCCGGCTCTCCCCCACCCCGATCTCCTTACAGAGCCCGGGGCCGGAGCCCAGAGCCGAATTTAGCCCCTTATCTATTGTCAGCCTCTGTTCCCGGCGCTGCTCTGCCGGGGGGGCTGCCCCGGACCCCCTTGTTGCTCCTGACACAGATCCTCCCCGTGAGTTTGCCGCTTGTTGTTTTTCCCTCTCCTTTGTGTTCGTGGTAAAGCACAGAAGTGCCCGTAAATCAGCACCCGTGGCTTTTTTTTGTGCCAGGGCTGGGTGGGGAGGGAGGGAGAGGAGGGTCTGAGTGATGTGGGATTCCCATGCTGGAGAGAGGGGGAAACTGAGGCACAGAGGGGGACATGGCTCCCTGATGGGGAGTGGGTGAGCTGGGATTTCCTCTTTTTAGAACCAAAACAAACGCAGACCAGGAAGGAAAAGGCAGCAGGCACGGGCTCAGATGCAGGATCAGAGCCTGTCCTGGGGGATAAATCCCTTTGGGAAGCTTGTGCCCACAGTCCCCCGTGGCAGGGACGGTTCCCAGGCGTGACGTGAGGCTGCAGGGTGCCAGTGCCAGCCCGGTGCCATGGCCAGAGCTCTGCTGTGCTCGGACGGGATGGGGCCAGCAGCTGGAAGTGGACGTCCCAGGCCGGATCTGCGAAAGCAAACAGGAAGGCGAATGGGGAGCAGCCGCTGTGTTTACTCAGAGGTTATTTATTGTGGTTCCTCAGAGGTTGGGACTGGGCACTTTTAACACCTTCCTGCTTGGTGCTGGATCCTTTTGGCCAGGGCTGGATGCCTGGCAGGAGCTTGTGGCCACACCAGAGGTGAGCCAGGTACCAGGCACTGGGTGTCAGGCCAAGTGTTACACTGGGGCTCTCTGTCCAGTTCCTTCTCTTCCTTTGACTGTTTCCTGAATGTTTGTTTTGCTCTGGAGCCCGGGGTGGATGTGTTGGGGATGGAAGTGGTGGAGCTGGGACTGGTGCTGAGCTTCCTGTGTTGTTGAGTGCTTGACCAGTGCTTTCATCCTAGAAAAATCTTTTTCCATTTGATTTTTTTCAGGGTTTTTATGCTGTTGCTGCTTTGGGGTAACAGTTAATAATGCTGATTATCTTCATATCCATGTCTGTGAAAATGGAGGTGCAGAGCCCATAGGAAGGGGATGTTTCAGAAGTGATTTAATGTTTCCCTCCCAAGGCGTGTGCTGCCCTAGCTCTGATGCTCACGGATCAGGCTGGAGGATAAACTCTGTGTGTGCTTCGGGTTAAACCCAGCCCTTTACCCATTGCTGGGAGTGGGTGAGGTGGGTTCTTCCCTCTGCTTGACTTGGAGGGACTTGTCACAAGGTGCTTTTCTTTGTTGTGGAAACCTCTACAGGGTCCCAAGGTTTCTTCTTTTGGAACTGAGTGGCTGCCCTCAGTACTGCCCTAGGCAACAACAGCTGCAGAGCCTTTCCCTCCTCCTCCTCTTTTGGCCAAAAGAGGCTACTCCCAACCCATTTGGGCTACTTTTTATTGATACATTTTTACATCCCCACCCTTCAGCAAAAATTGTGAATTAAATATTTTCATTTCTTTCTATAAACTCATGCCTCACTTTTTTCTCATCCCGTCTTTGCATGGGGAGTATTGGCAGAAAAACTGTGGTATTTGATTTTCTTCCCTTTTCCAAGAGGAATTGTGACTGGTGTTTATTCCTGTACTCATAATGACTCTTATCTGCCCTCGGGGTCCATCTCCTCTGTGCTGCAGGAGCATCTCAGCAGCTTTTCTGCCATCCCTCTGATAACGTGGCTGGGAACCATGGCAAGCCCTTGGCCTGAGCTATGGCTGTGTGCTGGTGATGCTCTGGCACAGGATTTTGGGTGTGCCAGACCCAGGATGTAGCAGTGCTTCTGGAAAGTGCCAAATGTTGGCCTTTCCCACAGTGTCTGGGCATCCCCACTGCTCTCCTGAGCATCACCTCCATGCTTTGCTGGGATGTCTGTGAGGGATGTGTGGGCAACATCCACATCCCCAGGGCTGGCCAAAATCATCACCCCTTGGCACATGGCTTCTGGTGCAGCCACAGAGGAGGGCTGGGGACCCCCACCACCTCAATCCCCCTTGCTGAAACACAGAGTTTGGCCTTAAAAAAAACCCTTTTAAGACAGAATGCTGTTCCTGGAGGATGGGATGGGCTCTGGATGAATCTGTCTCAGCAGGAGCCGTCATCCAGGTCTGAAGTGGCTGCAGTGGCATCGGCAGAAGTCCTGGCCTCACTGTGGTGGCCCAGCCGGTGCCAGGGAGCAGGAGGACAGGATTTGTGTGCCTGGGACAAGAATGTGCATCCTGTGAGTGAGCAGCAACAGCTGAGAACCAGCTGTCCTTCTGGATTTGAGCTGCCTGATGAGCTGGGGCCAGATTCTTACCCCGCTGGCTCATTGGCATGTGGCTCAGCATGCATGTGGGTACAAGCTGTGGCTGAGCTGGGGAGCGAGGTCAGGTCCTGGCTGATGGCAAAGCCTTTGTGGCACAGGGGGAATCCTCTGTCCCAGCAGCCCTGAGTCGTGCTGGGGATGAGGGACCTTGAACTGGTTTGTGTCTCTCTCCCTGGCTTTGGCTGCAGCAGCTCTGGGCTCCCTGGGCTGCCCTGCTTGGGCTCTGGATAGCAGAGTGCTGTTGGTGGCTGATGTTATTTATGTGCTGGGTTGGAGACACTGTGTTTTCAAGGCAGTGCAGGGGAAGGGGAAGTTAAACCCGTCTTTGCCATGTGGCATCTTGTCCCGGTTCCTCCTGTTTGCTGAGAGCGACTTGGGCTGGGGTTCGGTGGCAGCCAGACCATGTCTGTACCTCTTGGTGGGCTTTGCTGGCTCCTCCTCAGCTGTTGGGGCCAAGGGACAGGTTCTCATGCCCAGGGCCTTGATCTCTGTTTTTGATGCTTTTACTGTCCCAAATAACTAATGCTAGGTTTGGGCCTTTGTTTCCTTTATTAAATGAAATAACGATGTGTGGTGCTGAGCTTCCAGCATGGCAGTGTGCTTCAAGCACGAGCCTGTGGCTATGGACCAAAGTGGCTTTTGGGGAATGTGTAAAGATGGGTGGGCATGCCCACCTCTGGGAAAGGCAGATGGCCAGGATGACATTTTTTGTGGCTTTGTTTCCAGGCTGGAAGTGCCAACAGTAGTTTGGAGCTATGGTGGTGGAGTCAAAGCACTGGGATGGAGGCAGGAGCATGGTCCTGCCCGGTCCTCTTGGTGTTGGCCAGATTTTTTCCATCCATCTCTCCAAGGGACTCTTCTAGTGAGCTCTGCTATGGCATCACCATCACAATAATTAGTTAAGACAGGTTAAGATCTTTTGCTTCTTCGGCTGGCCAAGTGGAGCTGGTGACCACCATCGCCTTCCCAGCCATGGGAAGCTCCTGACTTCACCAGCTCCTTTGCACCCCAGATGAGTGTGGGACCCTGCAGCCCCAGGGGAACCTGGTGCTTCCTTCCCAGGAGCTCAAGGCATGTAAACCCTGCTGGAGAGTGTGGCATGGGACAGTGCAGGAGCAGCATCTGCCTGCTTTGGACCCCAGGGAAGAGGTGGCTGCCTTGGCCGTGGATGTGGTCAGCAGTCAGTAGATGCAAATCAAATCAGCAGCCCCATGACTTTGGGCACCACGGCTGTTACCAGTGCTTGGGGGTGCAAAACCAACAAAGCAGTGATTGTGTGAGGCTGGTTTGAAGGATCTTGGTGGCCCTTGGGAAAGGGCTGGGCCTTTGGGAATGGCACTGCTGGGGTTGTGCACTGGGAGGGCGGATTGTGCTCGGGCTGAGTTCTGTGGTGG
The DNA here is from genome assembly GCF_001522545.3 of Parus major. NCBI lineage: Eukaryota > Metazoa > Chordata > Aves > Passeriformes > Paridae > Parus > Parus major. The sequence goes on along the minus strand of NC_031793.1, from coordinate 528,453 downwards.
CACCGGGGACCTCTGGCCTCTCAACAGCCCTGGTTCCCAGGCTGAACCCACACTGGAGGGTCTGCAGAGCTGCTCTGGGGTGTCCCTTCCTGGGTGGGGATGGGGCACAGAGTCGCTGATCATGTGTCTGGGCTGGGGATGAGCTGGAGATGAGGCTGGGAGACCTGAGGCTGTTCAGCCTGAAGAGGGGAAAGCTCCAGGGAGACCTTAGAGATCCTTCCAGTGCCTAAAGGGGCTTCAAGGGAGCTGGAGAGGGGCTTTGGGCCTGGGTGGGGAGGGACAAGGGCCTGGAATGACAGGACAAGAGGGATGGCTTCCCACTGCCAGCAGGCAGGTTTAGATGGGATATTGACAGGAAATTGTTCCCTGTGAGGGTGGGGAGGCCCTGGTGCAGGCTGCCCAGAGAAGCTGTGGCTGCCCCTTCCCTGGAATTGTTCAAGACCAGGTTGGATGGGGCTTGGAGCAACCTGGGACAGAGGTTGGAATGAGTTTTAAATTTCCTTCCAACCCATCCTTTCCAAACCATTCTAGGATTTCACGAGTTGTGCCATGGTGCCCTTGGGCAAAGGGTATTAGTCCTCTGCTGCAGAGGACATCTCCCCAATCCCCATCCCACTGACACAGGAGGGAGCAGCAGAGTTTCCCCTGGGACAGTTTCACTCTCAGCCATGTCCTGTGGGGCTGCTGTGGATTTCCACTGCTTCCATGATTGGCCTGGAGCAGCAGTTGAGTCTCATGGAATTTCCCCTGAGTAAAACCCACCAGGAGGAGAGAGCTGTCGCCTCTGCTACTGGAGGAAATCCCATCCCCTTCGTGGAGTGTCCCTACATTCCCAGCAGGGAGGGCTTTGTCCTGATGCTGCTGAGCTGCCCCTGGGAGCCCCACTGGGTCCCAGTGCTGGGATTCTGCTCCCTGTGCTGGAGCTGAAGGCAGAGATTGTCTCCCTTGGGGCAGTTGTGTTTTGGGACACCCAAGTCATCAATGTCCTTGATGGCCACAGTGGTGACCCACACTGAGGGTCCTGGCTGGGCTGCACTGGGCCATGGGTGCACCCTCAGGATGGGAGAGCGGATGTTAATGTTAATGTTGGGATGCTGCTGGACGGTTCATTGAGAGAGAAAAGCCCTCCAAGTGAAACATTGCTGCTGTTGGGTGCTGAGGCTTTTCCTGGCCTCACATCCCCCCACCCCAGAGCAGGAGGCAGCTCTGTGGGGAGCAGAACTGGATGGCCCCAAAAACTGGAGCTGTGTCCACCCCCTCCATGCCTCCCCTTCCATCCCTGTGGCCTCAGCAGCAGTGAAAGTCCCCAGTGTGGGGCTGGTTCAGGGCTGAGATCTGCTCCTGCTCCCCACCAGTGCGGGGTCGGCTGTCACAGCCTCCTGATTTGCCGAGTGCAGGATCCGACCCCAAATTCAGCTCCCTCTCCTTCTCGCTCTTTTTTTTTAATGAGTCAACCTCTCATCTGTCATATTAAACCTCCTCATTACCAGGTATCTAAATTTTGCTCTGACAATAGTGACAGGGGAAGCTGCGATCTCATTGCCACGGCGCGGGGCTCCGGGAGCTGGCAGGTGGTTATTTCATGCCCTGCAGGGAGCCGTGGGGGTGGGCAGTGGAGCTGGATAATGGGCTCTTGCTTCCCATCATTTAGAAAACCTCACTTAGTGCAGAGGGAAAAATTACCCCCAGTCTCTGACTCTGGAGCTGGTGATAGAGAGCATGGGGGGAAGGGGCAACAGCTTTGGGGGTCTGGCTGCTCCTCCCTGGGCATGGAGGGTGGATTGGGATGAGAGTGGTTGGGGATGGAGGGTAAACAAGGCTGAAGGATGGGTGAGGATGAAAGGGAGGTAGGGGTAGCTGGGAGTGAGGATAGATGGGGATGGAGGATGGATGGGGCTGGAGATGGTGCAGGGCTGCCCTGTGCCAGCAGTTGGTACCAGCAGGGGAAGGGGATGCTGTGCACATACTGGGGAGCCCCTGGGGCAGGCAGGCTTCCCAGCCTGGGTCTGCACATCTGGGGAAGCTGCTGAGCCACCTGGGAGACCACAGGTTCAGGATGGTGGATGGCCCCTGCTGTGAGGATGCCACCACCAAGGTCACTTCTCAAGGTCGTGAGGCTTTTCTGGCAGCAGCATCAGCCTTGTTGCTGTTCTCAGGGTGCTCTGAAGGTCACTTGAGCAGGGAACTGTCCAAGCCCTCCCGTTTAACACCAAGCCCTGCAGCCACTTGTCCCTGCAGGTCCCTCCCTGTAGCATCTCCAGGAGAGACGAGCAGCTGCCTCTCTGGGAAGCCAGGTGGTGTGAGGGGCTGCAAGTCCCTGCTTGTCCTGGTCCTGCAGGCTCTTCCTTCCCAAAACTGTGTCCTTGCCTTGGCTGAGGGTTCCCTGGTTGACTTTTGCACAGCACCAAGCAGGGCCGTGTGTTTGCCAGTGACTTTGCCTGGAGCTCCTGCCCAGCCTCCTTTCTTTGTGTTCCTTCCAGCCTCTGCTGTCTCTGGCCATGCTGGCAGTGCAGAGAAGGTCACCAGCTGTACCTGCTGTCCCCCTGCCTCTGCAGAACACATCCCCAGTCTGAGATGTGCATGTTCCTGTGGTGCTGGATGTGACAGCATCCCTGGCTACATGTGGATGTGTTCCTGCCATGAAACTGGGATTTAGGGTGTAGGGCACCAGAGTTCCTGCTTTGGGTGCTGCCTCCAGTTCTTGTGCTGATGTTGGGACTGTCATCCTTTCTTGTTGTGCTGTCTGACTCCACTAGCACAGAAATTGCAGGGGGAGAGAAGATCAACCCCAGTTTAATAATCTCCCCTAAATCCTTTCGTTCACCCACACCCTGCACAGCAAACACCAGTTCTCCAGCGTTGTGCCAGGGCTGTGCTTGTCCTCAGCCTCTGCCGGGCTTGGCACGGTGCGAGGTTTTGTTACAGCTCAGCAGAGCTGGTTGCACCGTTGGCATCTGCTTTTCTTCAGAGAGTGCCTGAATCTGGGTCAGGAATATATGTGTGTCTTTCAAATTCCTTGGGGGCCTGACTGAATCCAGCTTCACTCCTGCTTCTCTGAGATTCCAAGGTTTCCACCTGCAGCTGGCAGGATTGATTCCCTCCTGCAGGCAGGAGGAGCTGAGTGCTGTTTTGGCTGCCCGTCCCAGGGAAACGGGGACCCTGAGGTGGGTGTCAGATGTGCAGGAGGGATGGCAGCTCCACACTGGGTTGGCACCTGCCTGGTGAGTGAGATTTGGCCCCAGGCAGGGTCAAGCAGCTGTGTTTCTGAGCAGCAGGTTTGCTCTGGAGCCATGTTTCAGCCACCTTCCTCTCCCCTCCCCCTGCCTGCATCTGGAGGTTCGACACAGGAACCCAGATAGCATCATCCTGAAACCAGAATAGAAGCTTTGGAGGAGACTCGAGCATGTTTGTGCGGTTTTTATCTCGGTTTGGAGATAAAGAGGTGCTAAACAATGCTAAGCTGGCAAGTTGGGAGTCCCTCACAGTGGGTGCTGTGGGGCTGGGGACTCGCTGGCACCTGCCCTTGCTGCCTGCTGTCCTGCCAAGGACATCCCCACGTGGGTGCTGCATCCCTCCTGGGTGCTGCATCCCTCCTGGGTGCTGCATCCCTCCTGGGTGCCCCCTTCCCCTGGCAGCACTGTCCCCATCCCACAGCAGGACAGGGGTGACAGCCAGCACCGTGCCACTGGCTTTGCCAGAGAGGAAGGACAACATTAACATGAATACTGGCACTGTGTTTTAGGGAAGGGGGCTTTGCAAAAGAGAAGGAAGTCAGTCCTGCTGATCCAGAAACCACACAGAAGGAAACTAAAAGTCCTTGGTGTCAGCATGGAGGATATGTTAAAAAAAACAATTAACTCACAAAAGGCAGCAAGAAAGGAAACAGGAAGGCAAGAACTGCAGTTAAACCAGAGGGTTCAAGAGGTGACTTGAGCTAAATCCATGTCCTTCAGGGATGGGATCCAGCCCTGGGCATGGGCAGGGAAGGACCTGGAGTGACAGAACAAGGCTTCCCACTGCCAGAGGGCCGGGATAGATGGGATACTGGGAAGAAATTTATCCCTGTGAGTGGGTGACCGAGAGGTGGGATGAGATGTCCAGTCCAGGCTATTCTACAGTTCTGTAACACCCTGCACATTGTACCCCACGTGCCCACTGGTTGTGTGCTGAAGCTCCCTTGCAATGACCTTTTTCCCACAGAGAAGCTGCAAGACTGGGACATGTTACTGCTGTCATTTCTGTATGTGGATAAACCTGACACCCCCAAAGTGTGTTTGGGCTTGGGTCTGTGAATTCAGTCGTGTCAAGTGCCCTGGTCCTATCCTTGGGAGTGGATAGTGGTGGGGAGGACACTCCCTTTGCTCTCAGCCTGCCTCTTGACTTGATGGAGCCTGGTAAGGAAAAACACATCTTGGGGAGCATTCTGCAAATCTTGGGTAAAGGATGGGCTGGTCCCATGGGAGAGGTGCCTGGGGGGAGCAGTTGCTGGGCTGGGCTGTGATCTGCCATACCTGTCACCTGCTTTTCTCCCTTCAAACCGGGACTTTCTGTGCCTCCATAAGACGAGGGAAGCGTTTTTCTTCTTTTCCCAGCCTCCAAATGTCCTTTGAACCTCGTCTTGCAGGTTTCCTTGCAGCCAAGCCATTGCACTGGACCTGTTTTGGGGATGGAGATCAGGAAAACGTCCCTTGAACTGGTGCCATGTCAAACCCATCCCAGTTTTGCTGTCACTTGTGTCACTGGCTCTGCCGTGTGTTCCTGCACACAGAGTGGAATGGGGAGCATGGTGCCACATGCTGGGAAAAGCAAAGACCTCCAAAGGAAAATACATTTTTGGAAAGGATGCATTTATTTGCCTTTATTTATCTTCCTAAAGCTTTCAGATTAATCTTTTTGATCTTCCCTCTGCAGCTGCGTGGCCAAGGTTTGGTTTCTTTCAGCTGACATTGTGCTGAGAGCACAGGGCTTTGCAAGGCGGCTGTTAAGGAAGGGCAGCTGAATTCCTTCGCCCTGGAGAGGGGCGGCGTTTCAAGCTAACTTTAGTAAGGAAAGACTAAAAAGGGATGCAATAAAAGTATATTAAAAATAGCAAATGGCTGTAGAAAGTGGATGTAAGACTCTCAGTGTCCCTGCTCGTGCCAAGAGAAGCGTGGGGCCGTTGAGTTGGAATGGAAAAGTGACAAGTTATGGAGCAGCGCAGAGCACCCTGCTGCCGTGCAAAGCAAAGGTGAAACGACTTAGAAGTAGGTGAAATAGATCAGAAATTTGTACAGTAGATAAAAAAAATCCAGAAAAAAAAAGACTTGAAAGAGAAACCGGCTCCTCTCTGTCCCCAGCTCTTGGAGCTGGGGATTCAGCCCCCCCCAATTCCTTGTTTTGTAAAAACATCTCCCAGCTGAGATTCCTCTGCGCTTTTTCTTTCTTCCCCCATTTGCAAAATGCTAACTCTGCTCTCTCGCCTGTCTCTCCAATTTGGAGCAATTTACTGGGAGCCGGGGATGAATTACTCAGCACAGAGTTAACCAGCACCTGCTCGGAGTTAATTGGCATGTGTGCTAATTGCCGTGATAGTCACACTTGTGCGAGCGGAGCGCAGGGAGGGGGAAGCGGGCGGCTGCCTCCATCCCAGAGCTCCTCGCTGCCGAATTCCCTGATCCTTCTTGAGATTCCTGGGAGTGGAAGAGGGTCAGGGTGGCTTTTTTGCAGTGAGACACCTGTCATTTGCTTTCCAGTGGATTTGAAGGTCCCTTTCCATGCCCTTGGACCCTCTTTGTTGGGGTGTAGTGGCTGGGATGCTTGGCAGTTTCCTTGGAAAACGAGGCTCAGCAGAAAGAAAGAAGCTGCTGTCTGAGAAGGAGGAGATGATGATTTAATGAGTGGGGTTATTGTATAGAAAATCATTTGAGACCCTGAAAGTTAGAGGTTGTTCAGGGGCTCAGCTCCTTGTTGCAGTCCTGTGCTCTGGGTGTTTGTCTCTGTAGGAGTTTGAGGGTTTAAATTCCACCTGATCACGGAGGAAGGTCCTGGGTGATCTTGGTGCCTCGGTCTGGGCAGTCAGGGAGCCAAAGCAATTTGGTGGTGAAGGAGAGGGAGCTCCAGGGCTGAGGGGATGTTTCTGGGTTGGGGCCAAGCCTCAGCAGCAGTGCCAGCAAGAGGGACAGGAGAGATGAAGGCGGCTCTCCAGGTTTCTTGCTCTTCCAGCTGCTGCTCAGAAACTCGAGCCAGTGGTTGTACTTTCTGAAACAGGCACCTGGGCAGGAAACGTGAAAATACCTGGGTTTAAAAATATGGTGGGGGAAAAAGCCCAGCCTAAAAATAAATAATGTGCTCTTCTCCATCCCTCCTCTTCACCCCATCCAGGGGTGGCCTTCCCCATGGGGTGTTTTCCTTCTCAGGCAGGGTAGAGGGGTCAAGAGCATCACATGGCAGCTCCTTTTCTCCCCATGATGACAAGCAGAATCCTGTTAAGTCACTTTTTTCCTGTGGAAAACTTTACCCAGCAGCATGAGCAAAGCCTGAGGCTGGGACAGTGATCCAGCCAAGGTGCTGAGAGTGAAGAGTCAGGATTCAGAGCAGCAGGAGGAACCTGGTTTGGTGGTTGAAAAAGGGGATTTGGTTTGAAACACTTGGGGTATGTTTGTGGCCTGGGGAGGGGAATGTGGCTTGAATTCCACTGCTCCATACAAGAAATGCCCACTCGTGTGGAGCTGAGGGCAGGGATGAGCAGCACCAGGGTTTTTTTCCTCATCCCTACAAACATCCCATCTCCTCAAGCACTGTGGAGCTTTTGGCTGCCATAGCATCCTGTGAACAAGCCCTGCAATGAAATTGTGTTAAAGTATGTTTCCTTTCACTCAGTTTAAATTTACTGCCCGTTGTTCTCCAGTGTTTATTGTTGCTTCTGGAGAGTTCCTCTCTGGTTTGGACAGTAAATCCGCTGTCTTTCAGAGGGTTTCTCTGTCCAAGAGCTGCAGCACACGGAAAGAATTAGCATCTTGCCCTGAGTCTGCTTGTGGAGCTGTTGCTACTTTGTGCTGCTGCTGGTGGTTTTGAAGATGCTGAAGGTGAATATTTTTCAGCCGGTTTAGAGAAATGGCAACTCCAAAGGGAAAAGTGGCAAAGCAAACCCAACAAAAGGTTCCTCCTCTTCCAAAGTTTCTCTGTGTGTGCAAAATCCTCTCCTTGGTTCCAAGGCTTTGGGCTCCTGTGTGGGCTCACAGGGAGGGAAATACTGAGTGGACACTCCAGGTAGATGAAATTAATTAAAATCCTCATTTTCCTTTTGGCTCTTCCTGTATCACTGACCTTTGAGGGATACTCACATGGTGCAAGCTGGAGCAGTGATGCTCTGAAACTGGTGATGCTGTAGAACTGGCCATGCTCTGGGACCTATTTTTTTCAGAGCTTCCCACAGTGGGATGGGGAGCAGCAGCCAAAGTGCCTCTGGCACTGGCCCAGTGTTCCCTGTGGTGACAGTGCTCCTCACAGCTGCATGGTTCCTCCTATTTGCTGCTGGGAGGGAAACATGCACCTTTTTTGGTAAATAATGATTCAAGAATTAAATGCCATCCCTTTATGGTCTGTCCTTGCCAAGAGTCTTATGTGTAAAATAGCCAGGTTTTGCTGCCCTTTGTCTCTCTGATCTTCTTCCTGGCCTCCCCATGCCTCACTCTCCCTGGAGGACAAACTGGGGATGTCGAGATGGGGAAAAGGGCTCCTTGAACTTGCACTGAAACCACAGAATATGATGCATGATGAATAACTTTACCCCCCCAAAAAAGCAGAGAGAAAGATTGACTCAAATGACTCAGTGAACCCCAAAAACAAACGTGGGAGTGAGACCATTAGGGCTTGTTTGTTGTTGGAGCATGGTGTGATGAGGAGGTGAAGGATGGGGAAGGTCTTCAGCAGGGTCTGGGGGCACTCTGGGGTGGGACAGGAGCAGGAGGAACTTGGTCAGGTTGGCTGTGGCTGCTGCTTTGAATTTGGGATGATGGTTTGGGACAAAAAGCTTTGGGGTTTTTTTATGCTTTTTGTATCAAGACTGAGGGCTGGGGACTGCCAAATTGAGGCAGATATGAAGCTATTTTGGGAATGGTTTTTCCCTCTGCCTGGGTCTTGGCACAAGGCACCTTGCTTTAAATGCAGTGTTATCACTGCTGTTATGCAGCTGCTCAGAGAGAGAGCAGGGAGAAAGACATACCTGTGGAAAATGAACTGGCTGAAGTTCCCTCTTTGTCCGTCAGTGCAGTGCAGCACGTGCTGGGAAACGATGAGATGGGCTAGGGGCTGTGCCAGGAGGTGTCCTGCTACATCTGCTGCAGCCTCTGGTGCTGGGTGATGCAGATTATCGTGGGGAGGCTGCAGAAGGAGCCCTGTGACCTGCAGCACTCATCCCTTTGGGGAGAGGTTTGGGCACAAGATACCACCGAGCCAATTGTGTGCCCCAGATCCATGGAAACATCCTCTGTGCCTGAGCCCAGTGGAAGGCCAGGCTGTCTCAGCTGCCTTCCGAGTTCTCTTTCCCCATAAGAATTAGGTTTCTGTGCCTGGTTATAAGGTTTCTTCCAAGTAATCAAATAAAGACATTTTAAAATTCCGAATTGAAGATTAGCGCAGAAACTGGAGACGGATTTAAATTGCCCGAGCTAATCACCAGCCACTCGACTGCTTATGACTTTATTAAGAGAAAAAAAAAGTCTGGAGTGTCACGGAGGAATAGTGATTCACGGGCACGCTGCTGTCGTCTCCTCCTCCTCGCCCAGAGCGTCGCAGTGCCCGGCCCACACGTGTCCTGTGCCACGGGGGGCTCCTGGCCTCCATCCTCGCTCTCCTGGCCCCAGAGCTGGGTGGGAGAAAGAACCAGAGACCACCCTGGCCCCAGGGGTGGGATCAGGGTCCTGGATGGGGTTTGGGAGCAGAGGGTCTCACTCCTGTCTCTCTCCTGTGCAGGTTTGTGAGCAGCTGCTGAGTTCTCAGCCCCGCCGGGTCTGGCTGCGCACGACGGTACCATGAACTGAGCACCGAGCCACGCAAAACTTTTTTTTTTTGTTTTGGCTTTTTTGGGTTTGTTTTCCATCCGAGAAAAAAGCCCCCCACGCTCTTTAATGAAAGCATTTTAAAGCGGGGTTAGCTCTCCCTCCCCTGAGCCGAAGTCGTCCCGGGTGCGGAGAGGATTTCCGGAGAAGATGGGGAGAAAAAAGATCCAGATCCAGCGGATCACGGATGAGCGCAATCGGCAGGTCAGTGCTGTCTCTCCCCTCTCCCTCACCTCACCCTTCTCCTGTTGGGGATTTTAAATGTTGGACTTTCAAAATGACCCATTTCCATCCCATTTTGGGCCATCAGTGCTGTGTTTTTCCCAATCCATAAAATAAGCAGATGGGTGAGACTTGGTGCTGAGGCCGGATCCAGGACCAGGCAAACGGCCCCATCCAGGCATTGCTCCTTGAGCCATTTCCAGCTAAGTGCTTTTCCAGAAGAAAGTATCTTCTCCACTTAGTTAGTTCCCCCTTTTTTTTATTATTTTTGTCCTGCAGAAAATATATTTCAGTTGACATTTTCCATGTGGTTTTTCCAATAAAAAACAGCCACAACAAGTATCCATTTTGCTGAACGCAAGCAACTCAAGTTATTCCTTTTTTTTCCTCAATTGTAAACTTAAATGACTCCAGGGCTTTTTTCCCTGGGCTCTCTAGAAGCCAAGCCTGAGAGACACACACACACACACACACGTGCATGTGTGTAGGAATGTATCTCAGAGGAAAACAAAATCCGACAGATTTTTCCCAAATTTCCATGTTCCTTAAACTGGAATGGTGGAGCAGCAGCACTTTGCCAGCCCAGGTTTGCTCTGGGATGACTCTGTCAATGTATTTCCCATAACCACAAGACTTCCAGGCAATTCCCTCTGTTTTCTGTGCTCCTGCAGTCTGGCTCAGCAGATCCAAGCCTCTGCTTTTAGTCCAGCCACTACTGCACTCCAGCATGACCTGCCACACTTCTTTCCTGCCACTTTCACTCCAGAAAAACAGAAAAAACAGTAAAAAAGCATGTGGATATATTCCTAATCCTTAAAGAGTGGCAAAGAACAGAACTGGATGAACCACTTTTATTGCTCTGCAGCAAAACAATGGGAAATGGCAGGTTTTCTTCATTATAGCTTCACTTGGTGGTGGGGGCCGGGACAGGCATCAAATAGTTTTTGCTGATGTTCCAGTTGCTCCTGGGGTTGTTTATATCAATCATGAGGAGGAAACAGGGCCTTAGGGGTTGTTGAAGGATTTGGAGTGTCTTTTGTGGGGCAGTGCTGCAGAGGGGAGCGAGGGATCTGCGGTGACTGGAGCCCTGTTGGAAGTTCAAACAAATGGAAAATAATCAGTGATGCTGGAGGGGGATGGCACAGCCTGACCCTGCTGGATAGACCCTTGGGAAGGGAAAGGGGCACTGCTCTGCAGAGGCAGCAGCTAGGTGATGGGACTGTTTCTGAGGGATGAGCTGCTCTTGGGCACTGGCTGGAGATAAAGCCCCTTGCTGAGATCTCACAGCATCGGGTGGGGTTTGGCAGCAGCAGTTGCTTTGCGTGGCCAGGTGTCATGGCTTTAGCACATCTCTGATGTCAGGTGTCCCCAAAGCCCAGTTCCCTGGCCTGGGGGACACTGGTTTTGCCCTGGCAGTAATTGCATCCCTGGCTGGGCTAGTTCCTCCAAAACCCAGCACAGGAGCATTGCTCCCCACCCCCGTGCAGCACATCTTGCTTTGCTTCCCAGAACCCAGCCCGATCAAATGGGTGTCAGCAAAGCAGCAGCTGTTTAATTGGTCACCAGCACAGCTTGCAACCAATTCTCACTGCTCCCTTTCTTTGGGAAAAAAGGACATAGCAGGAAGATAGGACATTTCATGAAAAAGAACTGCTCTGGGGAGTGGGATCTGCTCTGTCCACTGTGGTAGGAGCTGTAAAGAGGGTGAGAACCCTCGTGCTCCACTCTCCTGGTCCCTGCTGTACGTGTGCAATACCAGGATCCACTCCCCAGGGGCAGAAGTGTCCCATTCTGCTTTATCTCATAGAGCCATGGAATGATTTGGGTTGGAAGGGATCTTAAAAGTCCATCTCATCCCACCCCCCTGCCATGGGCAGGGACACCTTCCACTGTCCCAGCTTGCTCCAAGCCCTGTCCAACGTGTCCTTGGACACTTCCAGGAATGAGGCAGCCACAGCTTTTCTGGGCACCCTGTGCCAGGGGCCTCCCCACCTTCACAGGACAAATTTCCTTCTAATATCCCATCTAAATCTCCCCTTTTTCAGTTCCAAACCACACCCCTTGTCCCATTGCTGTCTGCCAGTGTAACAAGTGCCTCTCTGTCTGTTTGAGAAGCCCCTTGAAGTGCTGGAGGGCTGCAGTGAGGTCCCCCCTGGCTTCTCTCCCTGTGTCCCTGCGGATCAGCGCTGCCCAGGCGTGTGTGGCTGCAGGCTGTTGGCTAAGCTGGCTTAAACCCAGCATCTGGAGCATCCTCAGCCCACCCCTGCCCCCCTGGCAGCCCCCCTGCTGCAGTGGGGACAGAGGGCACGGGCAGCTCTCCTGTGTCACTCCTGGAGCTGATGAGTTATGGATGGGGCTGGTTCCTGTGGGATGCCAGGGTGGCAGAGGAATGGGAATAGTGCAGGGATGCCCTGGAGAATGAGGGATTCACTGGTGCTGGAGCAAGGAGGAGGAGGCACAGCTGCTTTTGACGCCTGTGTTTCCCCTCGTGCTGCCCATGGCTTGGGGCTCCCTTGTGAGCCTGAGGGAGAGCTGAGGCTGCACAGGGGCTCTCCAGAGCCTTTGCTGTGAGCTGAAGCTGTTCCTTCAGCTGACCCTGCTCGTGTCCCAGGTTTTGCCTTCCATGGGGGCACAGACCATAGAGTGCAGCAGGATGTGGAGCTGCTGGAGTGGATCTGGAGGAGGCCATGGAGATACTCCAAGGGCTGGAGCAGCTCTGCTCTGGAGCCAGGCTGGGAGAGCTGGGGGCATTCAGCCTGGAGAAGGCTCCAGAGAGATCTAAAGGGACTTTAATCTCCATGAGGGAGAGGGACCTTGGGCAAGGACCTGGAGTAACAGGACAAAGGGGGGAATGGTTTTAAACTGCAAAGAGGGAGACTTAGATTGGATATTAGGGGAAAATTCTGCCCTGTGAAGGTGGAGAGGCCCTGGCACAGGTTGCCCAGAGAAGCTGTGGCTGCCCCGTTCCTGGAAGTGTTCAAGGCCAGGTTGGACAGCGTTTGGAGCAACCTGGGATAGTTGAAGATGTTCCTGCCCATGGCAGGGAGGTGAGACAAGATGAGCTTTTAGATCCCTTCCAACCCAAACCAGTGTTTGATTCCGTGAATTACAGCAGCAGCCAAAACCAAGGGAGGAGAGCAAGTCAGAGTCACTAATGTCATTAGAGGAATTACTGGAGAGGATTTGCCACAACAGATCAGGCCATCAGTCCTTCAGGGCCAGGCTGCTGACTCTGGCAACTGCCAATATGGTTTGCATCAGGGGAAAGGCAAGAAATCCCCTGCTAGTGTGGGGCAGTAATTCCTTCCTGACCCCTTTGGTGATCGGCTTATGCCCTGAAGCATGAGATTTGATTACCCTCTTAGACTTACAAGGTTAATTCTTCTAGATGAGGCTCGTGCACGGCATCAGGGGAAGGTTTGAGGTTTCTGTCCTGGGTCGTGAGTGGATGCACAAGGCTGTGTTAGGTGATCCTTGTGTGTGATATGGTGGCTAAATGGCAAATCTTTCTTCCCTCTGCAGAACGTAGGGGTGTCAGTAGAGAGGGATGCTCTTGTGCCCTGTCTGCAGAGGGAATATTCCCTCCTCTCTAGAGGGATAATTTGGTGATTTGTGTTCTGCTCAGCTCTGCCCAGATTGCTTGTTGATTTGGGGAAGATGACCCCACACTCTTCACTGCTCAAGGGCAAAACCCAAGCCATGCTTGTCTCTGGTGTTCAAGGCTAAGAGCTGCCTCACTGTTCGGCCCCCACATCTCAGCCTCACCCCATGGCCTCCAGTGTCGCTGGCTGAGCCTGTGGTGGTGCTGGGCAAGGTGTGATTTGGCAGAGTGTCCCCAGCACCAGTGGCTGCAGAAGCCACCCTTGGCTGGTCCCTCTGTTCTGGTGGAGACTGTGTGTTCTCCTCCTGGGGCTCCTTGAGCTGCTTGGAGGGTGTCAGAGCGCAGAGGCTGCCCCAGCAGGGACAGTGACACAGGGGGACAGAGACAGCTCGTGGTTTCAGTGCCTGTCCTGCAGGAGCAGACCCGCAGCTGGTCCCAGCTGAAGTGGCACTGCAGCTCCTGCTCTTGGGAGCACAGCAGAGCTTTCGGCTGGCTGGCAAGTCTGGAACACTGCTGGGGAGGGGGAGTTATTGGTGACAGGGGAGCTGGCCCTCAAGTAATTGAATTTGTACCAGAGTGTGCCGGGGCTGGGGCGGCGCTGGCAGCGGGAGTGGCGCGGCCGTGGCCAGAGCGGGCGCACGTGGCAGCCACAGCAGCACGGGGTACCAGCCCTACACTTTCCAGGGGATGAGGCGATTAGAGCCGAATCTCATTACTGCTTAATCATCTCTGGGAGATGGCAGGGAGGGGCAGCAGCTCCAAGTGTGGCCAGAGCTGCCCCTGCTGTGCCCTCCCTGCTCAGGCAGGGACAGGGTTCTGTCTCGAGGGGTGCAGGACCCTGGGGGTGCACACTGGGTGCTGCTGGCGTGGTGCTGCTCCTCACCATCTCTGCAAACTGGGAAGCTGTGAGCTCTTTGGACCGTGCCTGTGATGCCAATGACAGGCTGAGCAAAGGCAGCAGCCTCGTTCACTCTCCTCCCTCAGCTCTGCGAATTTAAGCTGTTCACTTGCAAAATTGGTGTTGTGGTGGAGGCCCAGAGTGGAGTCAAACCCTCCCATGTGGAGAGGGAGCAGGTCTTGGCACCCAAGGGCATCTCAGCTCATCTCCAGCCCTTCCCCTGGAGGCTGCTTCGACCCCAGAGCAATGCTCAGGACAAAGCAGTGACCTCCTGCCTCTTATTTTCTTTTTCTGTTTTTCATTTGCTGAGAGGGCATTGGCCAAGCATCGCGCCTTCCCCGTCAGCGTGCCGTGCGTTCTGGGGGGGTGGGGGACCCTCAGCAGCTGTCTGCACAGCAGCCAGGACAGGGAGCCCCAAACCAGCTCCCTCTGTACCAGCTGGATCCTGTTAGGAGCGTGGTGGTGAGAGCTGAGCGTGGGCTGGGAATGGCAGCCCGATGTCTGCCCGGCAGCTGGAGCTGCTGTTGGAGCCAGCACCCAGCCCCAGCCCCAGCCAGCTCTCCAGGATCAGTCCTGCAGGAGCTGCCTCCTCAGCCAACAGCTCTGCTTCCAGCTCCAGGCAGGGCAGGCTGGGGGACAGGGACCCCAGGCAGTGAGGAAAACACCCCAGCAAGGTTACAAAGGGGCACCAAGATGGGGGTGGCAGCTGGGCAGGCCCCTGGCACTGGGGGGCTTGTGGAAGCATAGCTTACTGAGATAAGTGGGGCTGGTGAGCAGGAGAGCGGCTCAGGGGTGGGTTTTGGGGTGCTGAGCCCCAGCTCTGTGGCCCTCAGGTTTGGGCACTCACAGCACAGCTGCAGCAAGTGAGGACAAGATCTCTGTTGCTTGAATATTCCACTTAAAAAGCCGCAGCCCCCGGACAGATGGCAGCTCTGCTGGGGATTTTGCTGAAATTTATTTTCTCTTGATTTGGCAATATGTGATTTCCAATGCTGATAATCATCTTTGTGCTTGTGAAGTGTCTGCCTTTGGAGGATCCCAAAATAGGCAGCAATATGAACCATTTGGAAGAGGGAGGCGAGAGAGGAGAGCTTGGGGTTGGGTCCAATTGGGGAAACTGAGACAGAATATTCCCTCTGCATTCCTCTTTCTTTTTCTCTTCCTTCAGTGGTCATTTTCCCTGGGAGGTGTTGGGTCTGTGTCAGCATGGACACAACTTCTCACCATGGCTGTCCTTGCTTTCAGGTGACCTTCACCAAGCGCAAGTTCGGCTTGATGAAGAAAGCCTACGAGCTGAGTGTCCTGTGCGACTGTGAGATCGCCCTCATCATCTTCAACCACTCCAACAAGCTGTTCCAGTATGCCAGCACCGACATGGACAAGGTGCTGCTCAAGTACACCGAGTACAACGAGCCCCATGAGAGCAGGACCAACGCAGACATCATCGAGGTGAGGCTGCCTGTCCTCTCCCCAGCTTTACCCCTGTGCTAGAGCCAGGGCTGAGTCTGCTCCACACGGGGTGCAGGAGCTTGCTGCAGGGTGGGGGTGGAGCATGCAGATCTCTCACACCCAGAGCCAAGATGGATTTTGCATGGTTTAGGAAAATACTCCATTCTGGAGTAGAGTTGAAGCTGTCTCCAGCTGTGTGTTGACCGACTGCCTTGAAACTTGAGGTGCAGGTTTGCTTTGTGGGACTCTGCTGTGGAATCCAGGGTTTGGAGGCAGCTCCTGGGGCTGCTGCACTGGGGCCTGGTACAACTGGTGACATGGTTCTGAAGTGCCTGGTACAGCTGGTGACATTGCCCCAGCCTCAAATTCAGACAGGCATGGTGGGGTTGTGGGAGGGCACCAGTGCCCAAATCCAAGAGGAATTCAGGTGGGACGGACCTTGTGCCTCTGGTCCAGTGCCTGCATAAAGCATGGCCAAGCTCATGGGTTGCTGGGTTTGCTCAAGGCTTGCCTGGCTGCGTTTTGTGGGTCTCCAGGGGTGGCCCAAGCACATCCAGTCTGACCCATCCCGGCACTGTCTCTGGCACCGTGCCCAAACTGTGCTCACTTCAAGGCTGCTCTCCTCCAGCCTGCTGCCATCGCAGCAGGAGCTGCTCAGCTGCCATGTGCTGGTGGTGCCCCCACGCTGGCCCTCTCCACAGCTCTGTCCTTGTCCCTGGTGCTGGCAGAGCGTGGCTGGGCCGGAGTGCAGCACTTTTGGCTCTCAGGAGAGTGCCACCACTGCCTCGGTCATCGGTCACTTCTTCTCCCTCAGCAGTAGCTGTGCAGATGGAGCTGCAGGGTCCTCAGCATGGGGACTGCCATCAAATCTGGACAGCTGGGCAAATGGAGGGCTTGGCTTTGTAATTAGTGACATTATGGCCATCAGTTAATGCCCTCAGAGCCACTGGTGGCAGAGTGGAGCAACGTGGCCTGCACTGTTGGAGGAACTGGGCTCCTGCCTTTGGATCCCTTTGGTGCCCCTTGGTCAGCATGCTCAGGCTTTGATTTCATGAAGGAGAAGGGTAAAAAACCCAGCCTGCCTCTGCCCCCCCAAAATCTTGCTTTTTCCTTTCTTTCTTACGCTCTGTAAAATGTTTCTTTTTGAGAGATTTGGATTTGAGGTTTTTACCCCACAGCCAAGCATCTCGCAGCATCTGCCTTCCCTCGCTGGGATTTGGAGACTCTTCTGCCACAGCACAGTTTTGTAGGGGCCTTCAGAATGGTTCAGAAGTGTCCTTTTTGACCTGTTTGAGGCAGGTAATGCCCCTTAACTGTGCAAATGCCGGCGGTTCCCTGCCGCGCTCGGGATGCTCAAACTGCGGCAGCATCGAACAGATTTGTCTTGGCCTAAAAATACCGTAAACATTTTGGGCAGCGTTCTCTGTTCCCTTATGGTCCAAGATGCAAACACTCCCAAGCCGACAAGTTACACACAGTCCTTGGCACCCAAAGAAACACTGTGTTTGCACCACATGAAAAGCTGGATCTGCATCCAAAGCCAGAGAGAGGAACATCGGGAGCGGAAGGATATTGGTGGATGGCAAGAAAAGGAGCCCAAACACGCCGGGCTCGGCATGTCTTGCTGGCAGAGCTGTCATGGAGCAAAACCTGCTGGGGTGCAGGCAGGTTTGGAGGCTGCTCAAGCATCCCTCCTCATCCTTGTCTTGTCTGGGAGCAGGGTTGGGGCTGCTCTAAGATTTTTACTGTTTTCTGAATCCCAGGAGACCACTGGTGCTGATTTCCATTTTCCCTCGCCCAGGCCAGGTTCCAACAGCCCAGCTGTGTCCCCACTGCACACAAATCCAATTTATCTCATGTTTCTTGGTGGCTCCCAGTTGAACTTGACTCACAAAAAGTATCTTCTCATTCTGGAAGCTTCCCCACACTGAGCATTTAGAGACCATGAAAACCCAGGCTGGGAATTTGCCACCAAATATGATTTTAAGTGGATTTCAAGGGGCTGCTGCATCAACCCACCTTCCCTGTGATGCCTGCAGCCCTTCCTGCTGAGGGATTCGGCCCTGAGTGGCTCTGGCAGCATCTCGGGAAGGATGAGGAGCAGCCAGGACCTGGAGGAATTGAGGCAGAAGCCTCTTGATTTTGTTTTTCTGGTGGAAGGGGAGCGAGCAGTGGTTGCAGAGGGCCAAGCCGAGCACTCCCAGGCTGGGGGCTCCTGGGGCCAAAAGCACTGGTACCACAGCTCGAGGCAGGATGAGTTGCTCTGTGCAAATTTCATTTTAAAACAACATGAGATCTGTTTTTTTGTCCTGGGGAGGTGCATCTGAGGGTGGAACTGGGGGCACCCCTTCCTGTGCTGCACAGGAATGTCCTTGAGGGGTTTATCCCCTGGATATTTAGTGAGAGGCAGAGCTTCTCCACGCTGAGCTGGTTCAAGAGGGGTTCCACACCCCTGGGAACCATTCCCTGTGGGGACACCCCCGTGTTTCAGCCGTGCCAGGGCTCAGCAGCGGCTGTCAGCAGTGGGATTCAGCCACACAAGCCCTGCAGCTTCTCTGTGCCTGGCAAAGTCCTGGTTATTGCAGGCTTTTAAGTCTGAGAAAATCTCTCTAATGCAGAGAGGGGGGTTTCCTTAATCAGGCGGGGGACAGCTGAGCCCCCAGACAGGCACGCTGGGTGCCACGTGCGCGCCCGCCTGGGATCACGCCGGCTTTGGTCCTCGCTGTCGCTTCTCGTTTCCTCACAGCCCGCCTGACGTGCCAGCTCCTGAGAAGGGACTTGGACAGGGCAGAGCTCACCAGGCACCAGGATGCTCCACAGCCAGTTAAAGCCACACAGCCGTTTCTGCCCTTTCCTTGGCTGAATGTCCTGGAGGGGCTGATTTTCCCCTAATTCTCCTTCCTGGGCTTGGCATTCCCCAGGATGTGTTAAATCAGACGTTTTGCAGGATGCTGGGGAGGTGGTGAAATGTAGGGGCAGCTTCCAGTGTCATGTCTTCATCCTCATTCTCATCCTTATCCTCATCCAGACTTCCCCAAAGCCCAGAGTGGCTGAGTCTCCCTCCTGTAAGGGAAACCAACTGCATCCTGGTTGAGCATCGTTTCCTCTCACATGTTCTGCATTTCCTGCTGCTCTCTTACCCTCTTCGGGTTGGAAATCTGCTCCCCTGTGAGCTGGGATCGTGGAAGTTGACAGTATTGCCTAGAAAAGCAGGATGTGCAGTGGATCCTGATAGAACAGGGGGACCTGAGCGTGGCAGGGAGAGGGGCAGGTGGTGACCGAGGTGGGTTTTTGCCATGGGAAGTTCTCATCCTGGTTTTTCTCTGAACATTTTCTGCTGGAAGGGAACCACTTTTAAATCTCTTCCATATGAAAAATTGTTGTGTTCCTCTGGCTGCAGCCCAGTGACAGAAAGGTTTCCTGAAAACCTCTTTGCATCTTCTGTTTTTTCCCTGGCAGAAAGAAAGAGGAGGAATGAGAAGGAAAGTTCTTTTCTAAAAGACCTTGCAGAGATCCCAAAAACAGGAATCTTTGGGTTTGATTCCCTCTCCAGCAAAATTGTTTTCCTTTTACATCATCTTGACAAAAAGCTAAAAATGTGGGACACACATTTTTTTTGGTGAAAAAACCCGAAAGAACCAGCAGCCAACGCCCTGTATGGCTGGAAATGGCATTTTGTTGTCCCAGGGCTCTCGTTGGGCAGCAGATTGCTGCAAGCCACGCTGCCTTGGCTCATGTCCTGCTGTGACTCCAGCCTGCTCACTCCCCACCACCACTGCTTCCCATCCCCCTGTGCTCAGCCCTGCCAGCTCTGCAGCTCGTCCCCATCCCCTGCCTGCAGCCCCTCCTGCTGCCACAGGTTACAATCCCAGCTCCAGGGTCACCTCCCAGGTCACCTCCCAGCTCCAGGGTCACCTCCCAG
>NC_031793.1:496470-509173 GCF_001522545.3 Parus major | reverse complement strand
CTCCCAGTTCCCAGGTTACAATCCCAGTTTGGGGGTCACACTCCCAGCTCCCAGGTTACAATCCCAGCTCCAAGGTCACATCCCAGCTCCAAGGTCACATCCCAGCTCCAAGGTCACATTCCCAGGTTACAGTCCCAGCTCCAGGGTCACCTCTCAGTTCCCAGGTTACAATCCCAGCTCCCACGTTACAATCCCAGCTCAAAGGTCACCTCCCAGTTCCCAGGTTACAATCCCAGCTCCAGGGTCACGTTCCCAGGTTACAATCTCAGCTCATGCTGCTGCCTGTAGTGTCCAGGAAGGATTTTTTTCCCCTGTGCACAACTGGTTTGACACTTCCTGACACTGCTGGCATCTTTCCTGCAAGAGCAGGGCTGGTGGCACCACAGCTGCCCCTCACAGCTCAGCTGCTGAGGAGCCACCCCTGTGAGGAGCTGTGGGTCTCATAAACAATGAAGTTATTAATGATTTTACAAAGTTGGTGGCTGGGGAGAACAAAGAGACCAAGGCAAAGCTGGGACACCAAATGTGTTAGGCCCACAGAGAAAGAGCTTGGGAAAGATGAAGGGGTGATGCTGTGAGCTGTTTCAGGGTCTGGGTGGGCAGAGCCACATCCATCCTGTTCCACTGCTCTCCTTGACAGACTTGTTGAGGGAACAACCCCCAGTATGATTTTGTGTGGACTTAGAAATGGCAAAATGCTGAAATGGTAAAATGCTGAAATGGTAAAATGCTGAAATGGCAAAATGCTGTGGCTGGTGGTGGCAGCCCCTCGCTCCTCCCTGGGCTCGGCTCAGACATCCAGTGCAGGAGGATCTGAGGGTGATGGAGCTGCCTGAAAAGCTCCCTGGTGGCAGAGGTGATGCAGGCTTTACAAAGAGAAACGTTGTTGTTTGGCTGAAACCTCTTGAAAAACCCCCTTGTGACATTCCCTCCTTTGAGGGTCCTGGAGGATGGTGGTGGCTTGTCCATCCCCACAGCTTCTGAGTTGCTGGAGGAGAGGAGTTTCCAGGGATGTGAGGGATTGCCTTCCCGATTGCAGGGATGGAGGGGCAGAGACGAGAGGTCCAGCTCCTGTCCCTGCAAAGGGAATCATGTCAAGATTCCCCTCTTAGACATCAGAGAGTCTCTCCAGTGCCTGAAGGAAAACCAGCTTCACTGCTCATGGAACAACTTTTTCCATTTTGCCTCTGAAAAAGGAAAAAAACTTTTTTTTTTTTTTTTCAGAGAAAAGCTCAACTTTCCGTTTTTCGGCTGCGTCGGCGAAACAAAAGGTTTAGGGAAAAAAATCCACAAAAAGCAGTTTAAAATTAAAAAAAAGGCAAAGCTGTTCCTTCCCCACCAGCAGCACCTCTTCCTCTTTTGGGCCATTCTGAGAACAAACAAGGACATGTGCAAAAATAGAAAAATAATAGGGAAAAGTCCTCAGGAAACTGCAGAAAAAACCCTGGGAATCTCCTGCTCATGGCAGTGACCGATTCCCACTGCATCTCTTTATAGAGACTCAACACAGGAATTAGGGATACCAGGAATTATTAACTATTATTAGGTTTAATATTAATATTAGGTATAAGAATTATTCATAATCATTATTATTAGATAATTAGTTAATAATTATTAGGTATCAGGAGTTACTGGTGACACCAAACAGGGCATCAGATGTCACCAGGAGTGAGTTGGGTGCGTGTCTTGTGGAGCTGGATGTGAATGAGGACGTTTCCCCTCTGCAGCTGAATCCAGTAACGAGGGTGAAAATGGTGCCTGGGAAGGCCCAGGAAGGAGTAATTTTAATGGAAAATATTGTGAAAAGCTCCAGCAGGATGGAGAGCAGGCTGGGGTGGGTGTGGTGCCCATTGCTTGGCCGTGGCTGCCTGGCACAAGCATTGATGACCTGTGGTGAGGTGCTGAGCAAATCCCACCCGCAGCGTTCCCAGCTCTTCTGGAGACATCCCTGGGTTTTATTTGCTCCAGCAGCATTTTCCCCAGAAGCTCTGTGTTTCCTGGAGCACACAGGTAGCTGAAGAGCCACTCCCAAGCACGCTTTGGCCTCAGAACGGAGATGTTTGTTGCTGGTAAGGAAGACAGAGTATTTTCAAGACTTTTTTTTTTTTTTTTTTTTCTTTCTTTCTTTTTCCCTGCTGAATTTGGCATGAAAAGGGATCAAGACTTCCAGGAAATTCTGTAGCTTTGACTTCTAAAAAAAAAAAAGAGTTGGCAAGTGCTGGTTCCGTCTTCCATCATAATGCCTGATTGCTTTTGGTGTGTTGAAAATAGAGGGATTCAGGGTGGATCTCCACTGGCTGCTGAATATGAATGAGGGATTTAGGAGTGTCACCAGGCTCCTCCTGATGAGGAGTGCTTGTCTCCCCTCTTTACCTGTAGGTAGCAGTGCCCAGGACCTTTCCTGTTTGTGAGCCCAGTCCTGGTGTGGGGTTGTTGTCACCATCACCCCCTGTGTCACCCCCAGCAGCTCTCACTGTGCCACATGTCCTGCCATGCTCTTCCTGCAGCACCTTTGCATTTGGCAAATTCCACTTGTCTGGTTTCGTCAGGAAATTCTGACAAATTTGATAATTTGCCTATAATTTTGGAGTTTCTTTTCCTATTTGGCTGTTTGTAAGCAGGTTTTCCCTGTCTTTTGCAGGACAGCAAAGGACATTAAGGTTTTTTTCCCCCTTCATGATGTTGTGGCTCCTGAAAGTGACGAAGATTTCTGAGTTCATGCAGGGCCAAATTCAGTCCTGGTATAAACAGAACCTTTGAAAACAAGAAAGTTTCTCTCCATCTCTCCCCGTGCTGTAATTCCTAAATTGGAGAAACCTGGCATCAGAACCCAGGGGCTGTATCCTGACTTTTTAACCCCTCTGAGGTCAGCGACAGCTTGGGGTGATGGTGCTGATTTGTCCAGGGGCAAGTCGTGGTGCAGGCAGGCCAGGGGGTGTTCCTGGGGGTACCTGCCCGTGTTCCCCAGCTCCTCTCCCCCATCTCAGACTGTTCTGGTTGTGCTTTCAGACGTTAAGAAAGAAAGGTTTTAACGGCTGTGACAGCCCAGAGCCCGACGGTGACGACTCCATAGACCAGAGCCCCTTGATGGAGGATAAATACCGCAAAGGCAGCGAGGATCTGGATATCCTGTTCAAGCGATACGGTGTAAGTACCTGCCATGCCTGGAAAACCTTCATTGTGTGTTCTTTTCTGTTTTGTTTCTCTTCTGTTCGACTTCCCCTGAACCTCGTCCCCGCTCCCTCCCCGACACCCCCGTGTCCCCCACACGTAACAGGCGCTGAACAAGAAGCACAGGGAGTGCGAGAGCCCGGAAGGGGATGAAGTGTTTGCGCTGACCCCGCAGACGGAAGAGAAATATAAAAAGATTGATGAGGAGTTTGATAAAATGATGCAGAGTTACCGGCTCGCAGTGAGTAGCTGGTGGCCTGCAGCCCCCCTGGTCCCCTCCCCGGTGCCTCCAGGTGATGGGGGGTGGATTTTGCATGGCTTTGCTTCGGAGCCGTGCCGTGCCTTGGGAGCCGATGCCAACAGCCCCTTCAGCCCTGAATGCACCTGGTTCTGGAGGGCCCTTCCTGTTTCCCATCCTTGGGAAAAGATTTCCTACTAGCTCTGGCATTCCTGACCCTCCTTGGCTCTGGCCAGGCAGTGCAGGAGGATATTGCTCCTGCATGTACTGGATTAGGGCCTCCTTTTTCACCCTCTTTGCCTCAAAAAACCCAGATTTTTGTCTGGTTTAAGATCCCAGCGTTCATGTGAGCTGGTGGAAGGTGCCGACCCCTCCCATCCTTGCAAAGCTCAGCCTGGTTTGGGCTATTCCACATTAATTCCCCCCAAATCCACCGAGCCCTCAGGGCAGCTGGTGGCCGTGGCAGAAATCCAGAGAGGTTTTAGCCTGTGATCCCGGAGCTCTCACTGGCACCGGGGTAGCATCAGGACAGTGCTGAAAGGGATTTGTGTCAGGAGACAGGAGGAGGAGGGGGACACGTTTCAAATTAGTTGTTAGTTCAAGGGAGCAGAGACTGTTGATGCAGGCAAGGGCTCTTCGGTGGATTAGCCCCGAGTGCTGCAGCCGTAATTAATGCTGCGGGAGCAGGGGGAGGCTCCTTTTCCAGGGGTGGATGCAGCACAGCAGAACAGCCCCACCCAAAATAATCTGCCCTTCTGTGCTTTGCAAGCCCCCACAAGTTAAAATTCTGGCTTTTCTCAAGAACTGGGCCTTGTGAAATCCTCAGGTTTTATTTTGCTGACTCAGCCTTGTGTTGCTCTACGATCCTCGCAAGGATCCCAAAATCTGCATTTCCATCCCCTAGATGTCAGGATGGAGGGGGTGGGGAGGCTGTGCTGAGACCTGGGAGGGCTGAGGAGGTGGAGGAAAGTGCAGTGCAGGTGGTGATGATCTCCGACAGCTCTGCTGTGACAGCGAGCTCAGCCCCACGAGAGGGGCTCAGGGCAGGATTAGCTCTGTCAGGACATGGATCCACCTCAGCCTCCCTGCTTTCACTAGGGGGGTGCAGGTTCCCACCCTGCCAGGGTGTGTAGGGTGGGAGTAGAGCCCCTGCAGGACATGCACCACCCCCAGCACCTGGCACAAGCCCTACCACTGATGGAAAACAGGCTCAAAAGCCACCTGAGCTTTGTCCTTAGTGCAGAACACCCTCATGAGCAGGGGCTGCTCGGCTCCAGGATGTGTCTGCTGCAAAGGGAGGGCCCCCAGCAGGCCCCCATCATCCAGATGTACCAACCCAGAGGGACAACCCGTGCCCACAAGTCCTTTCAGCAGGTGGCATTCAAGTGCTGGGCGGCTCCTCCTCAGGGCACAGCATCTGGCTCCCCCACTAAACCTCCCTGGCAGCGAGGGGCAGAGCAGTGCAGGTGCAGCGTGTGTGGGTGAAGAAGACGCTTTTCCATTTTAACTGCTGGGTTGGTTTTGTGTGTGACCAGAACTAACCCAGCGGCGTGGCCGGGGCAGCTTAGCGCCAGCCTAACGAAAGAGCTCAGCGGAGCTTCTGCCTCTGGTGTTTGCCCTGACCTCTAACGAGAGCAGAAATGGGCTTTTGGCTGATGTGTGCATCTTCTCCCCCAGACTTTGGAGCGATGTGCAAACCGCCGTGTCCCTCGTGCCCCGGCCGGGGCAGGGCCCGGCTGTGCCGGGGCAGCGTCAGCCTGACGCTCGTCCGCAGGTGCCGTGGGGTGGAGCCGGGTTCAGGCAAACCTGGGCTCTGCCACAGCCTCGCTCACCCTGTGGTGTGGAGGAGCTTCAGCTCTTCCTCTCCCTCCCCAGGAACGTTGTGCGCACATGGACGCGTTGGCAGTGATTTATTACACAACGCTGCTCCGGTGTTCGTGCAACGCCCAAGAAACCTTCCTCCTCCTCCTCCTCCTCCGATTCTGCTGCCGTGCAGGATGAGCTCCTGGGCTGAGCAGAGGGAGGGCTCCGTGTTCCAGCTCTCCCTGGTGGTGTAGGAATTGCTGAGCCTGTCCCTGTGAACGGCAGCCCCAGGAGCGGTGCCACAGCGCAGGCTCGGGCTTGGCTGCGGCCACGGGATATCTCTGAAGGACAGGATGCCCTTGGGAGGCAGGTGGGGAGAGTTCCTGTCAGCGAGGCGTGGGTGAGCACTGTCCTACTCCTTCCTCCCATCCTCCTCTCTCACCTAAGGAGCAGGACCTATCCAGAAGCAGATTTCTGGAGGAGAGGAGGCTGCAAGGCAGGGGGGAGATGCACCAGCTGCAGTGGGGACACCTCAGCTCCCTCTTCCCTCCCTGGTGCAGCCTGAGGGGCTCCACCTCTGGCCCTGTGATGATCCCATTCAGCACTGGGCTACTCTGCCTCTCCCTCCTGGAGCAAATTAAAGTGGGACTTTAGCAAAGCCTGTACTAAAGCCTGTAAGCAGGTGCCAGCTCCTGTTAACGAAGAGCGTATCAGTGACATAAGACAAACGGCTGGGATAATCGCAGCGGGTCTGGCTCCCACGGGACACTGGTAGGTGAAGCTGGTCTTCAACCTGCAGCCAAGGATAGGGCTTAGCAATGCTCCTGCATCCCTGGGGTCAGCTCCTCCTTCCCAGCAGCTCCCAGAGGAGGCAGGATGGATCCCAGAGTCACCCAGGGGCTCTGTGCAGAATGAGTCTTTCCCAGGTGCTCGGCCAGCAGCAGCAGTGCCAGCCCAGAGCGGGATCCGCTGCTGGCTGAGGAGCGGCCTCGTGGAATCCTGCTTGGGGTGAAGGGTCGTGCCAAGCCTGGCTGCTGTTGTGGGGGCAGGCCACCAGGCTGGTGCCCACCTTCATGCTCTGGGCAGCTCCCAGCCTCTCCTTCATGCCTGCCCTGAAAACACAGGGGGTAAATAAATGCAGCCTGAAAATGAGGCTGAAATAGTTGTTTGCAGAGCTCTGGTGTGTCCAGGGATAGCCCATTGCTCTTCCTGGTGGTCCCTGCTGGGGAACTGGGCTCTGCTGCATCCCCCCAGGGTGCCAGTGTGGGTTTGAGCACAGCACTGCAGGTCAGCAGTGGAGGTTTGAGGAGACCTGGCTGTCCCTCCTTGGTCAGCAGCTGTGCTGTGCTGCAGGAACTCGGCTCTGGCTCCCCTTTACCCCCTGCTCTCTGCTCAGTCCACAGTGCCCGCTCCGAACTTCGCCATGCCCGTGACGGTGCCGGTGAGCAACCAAAACACGCTGCAGTTCAGCAACCCAGGCAGCTCCCTGGTGACCCAGTCCCTGGTGACCTCCTCGCTGACAGACCCCCGGCTCCTGTCACCGCAGCAGCCAGCACTGCAGAGGAACACGGTGTCCCCAGGGCTGCCACAGCGGCCAGCCAGTGCAGGTGAGCCTCACTGTGCCCCTTTGCACCCTCACCTCCTCATCCTTCCTGCCTGGCTGGGCAGCACCGAGCGTGGGGCATCCCTGAGGGAGGGGATGCTCCTGTTGCTTCCATCCCCGGTCCAGGGGTCCACAGTTCAGCACCTGTGGGTGGCAGGAACATCCTGGAAGGGTTGTTGCCCCTCAGTGTGTGCTCCTGCCCTCCTGCCAGACGTTGATACCCTCTGTTTGTGCCTTGGCCCCAAACTGAGGGCAAGCTCCCCACCTCACCTGGGTCTGTTTGAGAGCTGGATCCCTGCAGGGATCAGTTTCGTGTTGGGCAGTGCAGGATGAGTCACCCAGTGCCATTCCCGGGCCGGGGGTGGCTGCTGGCATCCTGCTGGCCGGTGGCACTCCGGTGACAGGGGCCTGGCTGCCTAAAAAGGGCTGCTCTGAGTCGGGCTGTGCTGGCTGCAGTTGGCCCTGGGTGATTACTCATGTGGCTCTGCTGACAGATCAGAGGAGCAGTCATTCCCAGCGGGCACCGGCGATGGGTGGCAGAGGACAGGGTGGGGGAGAGGAGCTGTCACCCACGTCCCCTGCAGTGGCAGGGGAGACAGAGACAGTGTGGGCCCACAGCCCAGCTCTCCTGCTGTATGATCTTAAATCATAATCGTGGGCAGAAAGCCCCTTCCTGGTATTTTGGATGTCACAGGTGGCCTGTAAAAGTCACCTGGGCTGCAATGGCAGAGCTGTTGCCAGTGACCACCCAGATGTCTGGGCCTCAGCCCCTGGGGCTTGGAGAGCTCCGGGGAGCTTTGAGAAGGGGGTGGATTGGGAGAGAAGGGCTGGGAGGTGCCTCCAGAAGCAGGTGGTGTGGTGGGTCAGGGTGAGCAGGAGGAATGGCCTGGCTGGGATGCAGCAGGAGCAGTGACGGGTCATTCTGCTCTAGGACTGGTCCCAGGTAACAGCATCTCACCCCAGGCAGGGTGGCAGAGCCTTCCTTGGGCACAGGCAGCCATCACTCTGGCTGCAGGGATCTCCTGCCCTCTCCTAGGCCCCTCAGCTGAGAGCAGAAGAGGC
Source organism: Parus major (assembly GCF_001522545.3). Lineage (NCBI taxonomy): Eukaryota > Metazoa > Chordata > Aves > Passeriformes > Paridae > Parus > Parus major. Next base: position 501,296 of record NC_031793.1, on the reverse strand, counting down.
TTCCTGGTAAAGCAGACCCCTCTGGGGGCTCGCCATTTCCAGCTCACTCACTGCTCGTTTGAGGGGGATAATTCTGCGGTTGTGAGCGCAGAGGTGTTCCAAGTCAGGCCATCTGTGTCTCATTCACTCACTGCCTGGGACATGGAAGAAATCCTGTTTATAGGAGCCAGGGCCTTGCATGTTAGAAAAACTCCTTTTTTCCCTAAATTTTTTTTAGCATTGCACCAGAACTGGTTGTGTTGTTTCCAAAGCAAATGCTCAGCAAGCTCTGGGTGGGTGCCTTGACAGTGCCTGGTGCTGTTGGCTCAGGGATGGTGTGGGAGAAGGGCAGCCAGGTGGGGGTGTATGGGGCTGGGGGCAGGGTTGGCATCACTCACCCAAGGGGGTGAGCCCTCTTTGGCTGCATGGGCACCGGTGCCTGGGATGCAAGTGGGGTCCCACAGCAGGGCACAGCCACACAAGCCCTTGCTGGAGTCCCTTCCCTGGCACTTTGGAGCCACAGGGACCTCTGGTTTTGCATCCCCATCCCCTGAGGGGAGGGTGCTGCATGTCACATTTGCCACATTTAGAGGGCCATTTCACCCTTTCTCAGTCTGTACAATTTTGGGACCACTGCTGTTCCAAATCCTGCTCCCATATGGGGAGCAACTGTGCTTCCCTGCACGGCAGCAGCTCGGCCCTCCCACCCTCCTCCAGCTTTCAGGGGCTCGCTGCAAGCCCAGAGCTGAGAGCCATGGGCTGGATAAAGGTTTGTGTCTCAGGTTTCCCCATCTGGGTTGAGAAGGGCTGGGCAATGGTTAGAGGTGGGGTTTGGCATCGAAAGCCCCTCGTTGGCCAGCCCAGGGCTCCGGGTTGACTGCGGTCGCAGCTCCGGAGCCTCCGCGCCGGCTGTCGGCTGCAGTCGCTGCCCGCGGCGTGGTCAGGCAGCCCCGGCTGGAGAATAGGTGGCTTTCAGAAATAACTTCATAACAAGGCAGAGAAAAGATCAAGTCTTCTTCTGGGCGAGGCAAAACGTTCTGGGTTTTGGGAATAAAAAAGGTCTAGTTTTTCCCAGCCTGGTGGGGAGCATCAGTGCTTTGCTGTGAGCGTTGGGACCACGGGTCGCTGTGGCATCCTGGCAGTGTGGGATGGTTTCCATTCGGTGTGAACATTGCAGGGGGGATTGTGTTTCCCGTCATGCTGCTGGGGCTCTCTCTCCCCTGGCAGCGCTGGCCCTGTGTCCCCCAAAGGGGGGGTTGGAATAAAATAGCTGCAGTGTTTTCCAAGCTGCCTCATTTGGAACAGGCTCCTGTGCACCTGGCTCCTTCCCAAAGGAAACGGATCTGCCTGGATAATGTTTCCCAACCTGATCACCAGGAATGCTGCTCGTTTTGCCCAGGACTTTCTCCCCAGGAAGGCAGTCCCGCTTTTTTTCCTCTGCTTTCCTCCACTGTGCTCCCTGCCTTCCTGCCCCTCAGAAGCAGGGATGCTCACCCTGTTTCTGCGTTGGTGGTGATCCCATCTCTCTGCTTGCTTTGCAGGGGCGATGCTTGGGGGAGACCTGAACAACACGAACGGAGCCTGCCCGAGCCCCGTGGGTAAGTGAGGGGTCCTTCAGCCCCGCGCCCCTGGCTCCATGTGACACTCCTGCCCTCGCTTTCCCCACATGTCCCAGAGGATTTGCTTTGCTGTTGAGCCCTGCTGGTCCATAGGGAAGCGCTGGGGGAGATTTTGCTGCTCTTGGCAGTGGGAGGGGTTGGCATGGGGAGCATGTGGAGCTCCAGGTCAGTGCCTTTGAGGGTGGTGCTGGTTTCAGTGGAGACCCCGGTGACCAAGGAGTCTCCATCTACCCAGGATCTCAGGGAGAGCTGCAGATCAGGAAGGTGACCCCTGAAGACCAGGATTTGGGTAGCTCTGGGTTTAGCTCCTGGTGCTGCAGCCAATTCTCCACTGTCCTCAGGTGATCAATTAACACCCTGTTCCTCCTCACGCTTGGGCCCTATAAAGGAACTTTATGGCAAGGGAAAAAAGCTCATTAAGGGCCTTTTCCACTGTGAGAGCCTCAGTGCTAATGAGGCTCAGGCCTCATGGCTCAGTTCCTCAGCTGTAAAATGCACTAACAATATCTCCATCCCCACATCTGCCTCTGCTGTCTGCAGGCTGAGGATGTTGGGCCGCTGCTGGTGCAGGCACAGCCCAAAAACCAGCGCCAGCCCTGGGTCCTGCTGGGAAGCAGCTGCTGCTGTTGGCACTGGGCTTGGCAGTGGTCCCAGGCTTGGCAGGATAGATGCCATCCATCCCAGGGCAAAGGCAGCCTTGCTCCAGGAGCCTGACTCCTCACCCCTTCTGGGCCTTTCTGCAGTGGGTCTGCAGCCGGCAGCACGGAGGAGGAGTGTGGGATTCCACATTGGCCCGGGTAAAACCGAACTGGAGCCAGGTGATGCCGGTTCTGGGGTGGGGTCGGCCCAGCTGTGCTGCTGCAGCTCTGTGGCCACACGACCCCATCCCCTGCGCTCTGGCCACCGCCAGGAACAGCCAATTCCCTGGGCTGGGCAGCAGCCGTGCCAGCGCCAGAGGGATTTCTTGGCAGAGCAAAACCTGCCAGGGTGGCTTGTGGGGCAGCGTCTCCCTGGGTTCTCCCAGCACCCAGCTCGGAGCTTTGCTGATCTTTGAGGGCACAGGGAAGGAAGGGGCCGTGGTTCCACAGCCCCCAGCCCCTCTGAGGCTGCTGTTCCCCTGCAGCCGCCCCCATGTCAGCTGTTGGGAGCAGCCATGGCGGGCGCAGAGCTTGGCAGGGCCCCTGAATGTCAGCATTGACGTCACTGAAGCATTCCCTGCGTTCCTGCTGCCACTGCAGGAAATGGGTGTGAGGAGCAGGGACAGCCCGGCTGTGACCAGCCCCAGACCCCTGCTGTCCCCAGCCCCCTGCCCTCCCTGGGGCTCCCCTCGTGGCTGCGGGAGGGGACTGTGGCTCTGGCACTGCGCTTGCGCTTTTCAAATACCTGGTACATCTCTTCCTCCTCCTCCTCCTTCTCCTCCCTTGCAGTTTCTGCAGCACTGAGTGATCACCTGCTGCCTCTGAGTCATCAGCTGCGGGTGCCTCTGGCCGGATCCTGCAGTGATGTCGCTGTATCCCTGCATCCTGCCCACACTCCATGGCATGTGCCACCCTCAGGATGCAGCACCCGGCCCACCCCGCCTGTTCTGTGGGGGGATGCTGAGTCCTGACTGTCCCCACTCAAATTCATGCCAGGGTGGTGCGGAGGCTGACTTCTCTTTTAGACTTTTTTTGGTGGGGGCCCTTGGTTGGGAAGTCCTGGTGGGAGTGTAGCCCTTCCCTCTCTGGCTCATGGGGGTGGCTGGATCCGTGCTGGGTGGACATGGCAGTGACAGCAGCAGTGACAGCCCAAGGCCACTCATCTTTGGGGGTGACTGGCAGCACTGGAACCCAAACCAGCTCCTTTCCAGCACAGGGAGCCACCCCAATCCACACCCCAGGTGATGCACAGATTACATGGTGTGTCTCAAACAGGGAATCACCAGGAGAGCCCCGTGTGCATCCACGCCGGTGGTGCCTTGGGAAGGAGAATATCAAAGGGTTTAACATTTCTTTTGGCTTTTCCCTGGCCACCACCACTGCGGGTAGCCAAGGTCACCTGAGAAATTTCTGCACCTTTGTTGTTAATAAGTCTAAAAGCTGGTGGCCTTGGGAGCAGGATTCCAGCAGCTCACGGTGCCTGGAGGTGCCAGGGCCCGATGCAGCAGGCACATGCCTTGTGCACGGCTGCTCACGGTGACTGGGGACTGGGAGGACACCTCACTGGGGACAGAAAGGCTGCTCCTGTCCCTCCATCAGGGACATGGATGCCACAGCTGCCAGCCAGCCCTGCCACCACGGCTGTCCCCGCTGGGGACCCACCGGGGCAGCGCCTCCCGTCCCCAGTGCCGTGTGTGGGATGGGAGCTGCGGCTCCCGGGGGTCACGGCCCCTCCTGTGCCTGCTCCAGCCCATCCCCGCAGTGTCCAGCCCGGGACAGCTCCGGGGAGGCAGCGGCTGGCGCTGGGCCCCCACACGCTGCGGCTGCGGCGTCACTGCCACCAGCCGCCTGCTGAAATGCAGATGCAGCGCAATGCTAGATGTGATTAATAATGCAATCAGCGACCTATTTTTCCCGGTCTAACGTGCAATGAATATGAGGGCTGAATCCTGGTGATTGCTGAACGCCTTTCTATCTTTGGGGCCTATTCATGAAAAAAAACCCAACCCTCATCAGAACAGTAATCTGATCCAATTTATTCCTTTCCTGATGTTCATCAAATCTTTTCCTTTTTATTTTTTTTTTCTTCCTTTCCTTTCTTCTTTTTTTTTCCCCTCTCTTTGCACATGAAATCCTTAAGTGGGGCAGCAGGAGGAGGAGAAGGAGGGAACCTTAGATCTTCAAAGGGGCAGTGGGAGCAGTGAACTGAGTCCTCACTCTGCCACAGCCCCTTTTCACTGCCCCAGTGCCATAAAGAGAGCTTAAAGGTGAACGGGCCGGTAATTACCCATCTCGGCAGGGCTGCGGTGCCCGGCCAAAGCACAGAAAGAGCCTGGCTGCAGATCAGGCTCTGAGATTTGCTGGGTGTTACTGCAGGAACAACGGGGAGTCCCTGCAGGTTGAGGAGCTGCCCTGAGTGCTGTGGGCTCGGGGCTACTGCCTGTCCTGGCTTCCCCCCGCAGGGTGAGCCTGCCGGGGTGCAGGAGGGTTTTGGGGAGCCTGGGGGGGTGCGGCGCTGCTCTCCAACGAGGAAGAGCACTGATGGAGCACTGATGGAGCCCCACTGTGGCACCACTCACCATGCACCCGT
>NC_031793.1:491738-495628 GCF_001522545.3 Parus major | reverse complement strand
GCCGAGCCTTCACCTCCTTCCTCTCTGTCCCCCGCAGGAAACGGCTACGTGAGTGCCAGAGCCTCTCCAGGTCTCCTTCCCGTGTCCAACGGCAGCAGCCTGGGCAAGATCATCCCGGCCAAGTCGCCGCCGCCGCCCTCGCACGGCACGCAGCTCGCCGCCAACAGCCGCAAGCCGGACCTGCGAGTGATCACCTCGCAGAGCGGGAAGGGGCTGATGCATCATCTGGTGAGTGCCCACAGCTCTGCTGGGACACGGCTGGGCTGGGCTGGGCTGGGCTGGGAGAGGGGCCCTGCCAGGGCTGTAGTGGTGGGAGCTGGCTGGGGCCGTGCTGGAGGGGACATCCAGGAGGAGGAGGGCTTGGATTGCTGCCCGCACCATCGTGGTGGTGCAGAGCCTGTCCCAGGCACCGCTGTGACCTGTGTGTGTCCGTGGAGGCGAGGGTGTGGTGCCGTGGGGCACAGTGGCAGTGGGGATGGGGTGCTTGAGTTAACGGTGCCTCTCGGTTCTCTCCCTGTTCTCCCACGGACAGACCGAGGACCACTTGGCTCTGGTGAGTTCCCTGCTGAGTGTGCATGGCGGTGTGGTGGGACACGGGCTGCTTGTCCCCTTGGTCCTGCCCTGGCTTGACGAGGCATGGGGCACACAGAGGGGTGGACACTGCTCCCTGTGTCGGGAATGTGGCAGGATGTGGGCATCAGCGGTACATCCAATCCTGCTGCGGAAAATAAATCCCAAGAAAAACAGGCTTTGAGGAAAACAAGGTTCCCTATGGAAAAGAAGGAGCTGACATGGGCTGCAAAGCGCCTGTTTCTCCACCAAGGCCAAAATTGCTGTGTTGGTCCCTCTGGGGAGGTCAGCCAGGGTCCCCCTGGGGCTGTGGAGCTGGGCTGGGCACTGCCCTGGAGCTGCCCATGGGGCTTTGCTGGAGCCACCACAGTTACAGCACAGGAGGACCTGGCCCATTGCCAGCACATGAGAGACAGGGAGTAAATCAGGTTCTTCCCATATTAAAGATATTATTTAAAGCCTGTGTAAATCCACTGGCTGGCTAGTGCACTCCCTAAACCTCCCTTGTGCATGGGGCAGTTTTCAGTGTTATTTTTATAGCTTTTTTTCCTCTCCCTGCCAGCAAAGTGAATGCCACCTTGTTTGTGGCAAGGATTCACTCTGCTCTGTTGCTATTCTGGTGCAGGGCAGATGGGAGGCAGGTCAGCACAGCAAGGGAAGGGCAAGAGCTGCTGCGGGATGCAGGTCACGCAGCCAGGGAAAAGCTCTCCAAAAACACAGGAGAAAGCCAATCCCCCTGGCAGCCTGCACGGAGACACTCTTGGCCTGGGCAAGGATGGGCCAGAGCTTTGGCAGACGTGAATTCTGCTGCTCTTCCAAACCCTTCTTGCTTAGTGGTGTCCTCAAGCCCTTCTTGCTTAGTGGCCCCCTTCCAGCATCTCTGTGCCTCAGTTTCCCCATGTGTGGAAAGAGAGCAGTCATTCCCAACCTCCCCATCTGCTCATTCCTCATCCCCACTGCCTGGGGCATTCCCTGGCTACACAATGAAGCAGAATTAGGTAAAAATCCACTGGGGGGGGGGGCATTTGCAGTTTTAATTGTTGGTCTGAATTAACCTGGTGGGTTTTTCCCTGAAGTGAAAAACATCCTGGCCCCAGCTGAGGTGGCAGCAGGGGGATGGAGAGTGATGAAATGTGGGCAGTGTGGGACAGGGACCTTGGCACTGCTGGATCAGGAAGGGGACTGCCGAGTGCTGTCCCTGCAGATCTCTCCTGCCTGGTGCAGGTGCCCCCCTGCTCCGCTAACCTTCCCCCCAGATTTGCTCCTTCCATATTGCTCAACCTACACACCAGAGCCTCTCTCCAAATGGCAGCTCCCACCTCTTTCCAGGCAGCTGCCAGATGAGTCAGCGGCCCCTCCGCTGGGTCCCAGCTGCCCGCAGCCCCAGCCCTGCCACCCTCAGCGCTGCTCCTGCAGCTCTGAGCGTGCTCTCCTCCCTTACACCCTTCAGAGAGGCGTCCCCCCATTTCTCTGCACGCTCCTGACACGCCAGGGGCAGCAGGATCCGTTCTCTGGGAGCATGCTGCATGGTGTGTCACCAGCTGGAATGGCAGCCGGGAGCACTGTCTGTGGGCACGGGGTGTGAGTGGCACGATGTGGGGGGCAGCTTGCACATCTCCCTGCATGGATTGTGGTGAAAATCGGGGTGTTTCACCCAGCACAGCTGGGGCTGACATCCCCACACTCGCCTTGTGGTGCCAAGGAGGTTCCTGGGGCTGGCACACCCTGCCCAGCTGGTGTCCCACCAGCCCTGTGGCACGGCCACGCTCGTCCCTGTGCTCTCCCAGGAAAGCCACAGAGCCCTGGGGTGACGGGCAGAAGGGATGGGGGTGTGAGGGCTGCACCCCACTGGGCTGGCTTAGGGTCTCGTGCAGGCAGGACAGGGCCAGGGCTGTGTCCTACCTGCTGTGAGGACATTTCTTCCCATGTCCTTACCCCACAGCAGTGGGCATGGCCGAGGGCAGCTGCCAGCAGGTTGTGTGCCAGGAAAACCCTCTCCTCCAGCCCCCCAGCTTTAGCAATTAGAGCCCTGCTAATCGCCTTCCCCGGCCACAGAAGGGACCTGCGGGCTGGGCAGTGTGTGGGCGCAGGGTGAGCAAATCCTGCACAGCCAGGTGCTGTTACCCTCTGGAGGTGGCCAGGCCAGGGTTTTAGCCTCCAGCCTTGTCCCAGGAGAGTCTCCCTGGCCATGGGGAAGCATTGCAGAGTCTGTGCCCAGCCCTGCAAGGCCCCGGGAGCCCTCGGTTCTGCAGGAACCTGCTCACTGTGTCCCAGCCAGCCTCGTGCCAGGCGTGATTTAAGCTGGGCACTGCCCCAGTCTTCACAGGGTGACGTGTGCTGGGGTGCTTGGGATTAGAGTCAAGCCTCTTGAGTCTGATTTAAATCAGATCAGCAGAGACAGCTCAGATTATCTGCCTTGTAAACAGGGCTGAATCTGACCTATAGATCCACCCACGTAACTGCCTGGAAAACCATGGGGAGAGGTTGGTGTGCACTGGTCCAAGGGCAGAACTTCTCCACAGTGCACCTGAGTCGCCAAAACCTTGTGAGGGCACCGAGCAGGCAGGCTGACAAGCACTGGGCTTGGAGTTCAGAGATGCCAGAGTCCCTTTAAAATCCTGAGGCCAATTCTTAGTGTCCTCAGCTTCCCCCAAGGCAGGGGCTTGTTCTTGGCCAGCAGAGCTGCAGGGAGGAGATGTCAGCTCTGTGCTGCCTCAGCTGGTCTTGGTTTGCTTTGGTCCCTTTGCCACCCCTTGGGAGCTCAGCAAGCCTCACATGCAACGTCTGGAAAGCAGCGAGGAATTGTCTGAGGTGTCCTGCTGATATTCCCCCTCCACGCACACGGGGACACGGCTGGTGTTGGTGGGTGAAACCCAGCCCTGGGCAGGAAGGGGGACTGCACATGAATTTCACAAGGTCCAGAGTGTCAGTGGCTGGTGTGGTTTGTACTTTGCTTTTTTGCAGTGTGGAATGGCCAGAGGATCAATCCTGCTTGTCCCACGGTCTCCATGCTCAGCCCCAGTGCATGCCCAGGGGGTTTGAGGGGGCCACAACCCACGGAGACGACCAAGTCCAACCATCTGGGCTTTAACTCCCTCCCTGTTTGCTCCCGCAGCAAAACACACAGCGGTTGGGTGTCTCTCAAGCAACTCACTCCCTGACCACACCAGTTGTTTCCGTGGCAACTCCGAGCTTGCTGACACAGGGGCTGCCCTTCTCAGCCATGCCCACGGCGTACAACACAGGTGAGACATGGCCAGGGAGAGCCCTGGCACAGGTGAGACATGGCCAGGGAGAGCTCTGGCACAGGTGAGACGTGG
>NC_031793.1:489233-491403 GCF_001522545.3 Parus major | reverse complement strand
CTGGCACAGGTGAGACATGGCCAGGGAGAGCTCTGGCACAGGTGAGACATGGCCAGGGAGAGCTCTGGCACAGGTGAGATGTGGCCAGGAAGAGCTCTTGGGTGGGTCAGGTAACACCAGAGGGAAATTGCTGCTGCAGGCACGTGCCTGGTGCTCCGCAGGCAATGCAGTGATGCTTGTGGAACTCACTGCTGCAAGATGTGGCAGGGTCCAAGGGTTCTGCAGGATTAAAATCAAGGGAAACTCTTTATATTAAGTGGGGAGAACTCATTGTCATAGCCAGAAGGGCTGTGAGGGCTGATGTAGCCCATTGCACTGTGCAAGTGGATGTTAATCACAGCTACACCCATCCCCAGGCTCTCAGAGCTCAGGGGATGTTGTAATAATGACAACAAGCGTAGGCCCCCCAAAAGTTTGGGAAGAATGCAAACCAGCCTGCTCACAGGCACATCTGATTTGGGCTGGTGGATTGAAATCAGCCTGAGGCAACAGTGACAGTGCACTTGCCCAAGCAGAAGGGTTGTTCATCTGCCACCTGTCAGACCTCCACCAGGACTTTGAGGACTTGCTGGCTGCCTGTGTAACTTGTTCTGGCTCAGAGAAAAGTTTGCAAAAATGTAAAAAGCTGCTTGTCTGGAAGAACTCAGAACTGGCATGTTGGGAACTCCCTCTCCTAATTAGTAGGTGTAGCCCCAAAGATGCTGGCTGTGCGTGATGAGGCCCCTCTCCCTGTGTGACCATGCGGTTTACCAGCCAGGCTGGGCACAGCCAGAATCCCCAGAATAGGTTTTAATTAAGCCCTGTGCTGCTGCTCAGGGTGGAGGGGCCTGAATTTTGGCTCTGAGTAGTTATTTTTTCTCACAGCTGACCATGGGTCATGTTCCTGCCCAAGTGCCAGTGGTGTCTGTGCTGAGGTGTTTGCTGTGGGGTGAGTGTGGGGGGCACCCCTGTAGAGTGCAAACTCCTACCAGAGCTGCCCTTTTAATTGGATAGGAATTGTCTTGATTTGTCAAGGGTCTGGAGCACAAGGAGCTGAGGGGGTTCAGCCTGGAACTGAAAAGGAGGTTCAGGGGGACTTTCTCACTCTCCACAACTCCCTGACAGGAGGGGACAGCCAGCTGGGGTTCAGGCTCTGCTCACAGGTAGCAAAAGGCAGGACAAAGAGAAACGGCCCCAGGTTGTGCCAGGGAAGGTTTAGGTGGGATATTAAGGAAAATTTCTATGTGTAAAAGGTGTTCAGGCTTTGGAACAGACTGTCTGGGGCAGCGGTGGTGTCACCATGCCTGAAGGGATTTAACAGACTGTGACAGCTGGGGACATGGTTTAGTGGTGGCCTTGGCAGTGCTGAGGGAACAATTGGACTGGATGGGCTTGGACAGCCTTTCCAACCTAAATAATTCTGTGATTCTGTGATGCTGCAGAGGTGATCATTGTGTAGGTGGTGCAGGGGTGCAGATGCCCTGAGCAAACTCCCAGCCTGGAGCGTTGCCAGTTGCTCTTCCCAAGACTCACCTGTTGGTTGGGTGGATCTTGCCTGGCTCTCAGGCTGGTGCAGGTGTCCTGAGCTGCCCTCTGGCCAGAGTTCTGTGCCCTTTCCTGTGCTGGCTCTGCCACCGGGTTCAGTCAGAGCTGACTATTCCCAGCTCTGTGATCTGGGCTGGCTCCAGCTCCAGCCCTGCTGGGGGCTGCAGGGACAGCCACTGTCACCAGTGAGTGTCAGGAGCTCCCAAACCAGAAGAGCCGGTGCAGGGGGTGGAGGATGGTGTGGAACAGGGAACCCGCTGCCAGGATTTTGGGAGGGGCGTGCCGGGATTCCGCCAGTGGCGTTGGCAGCAGTTCAGCACCGGCACAGCCACCTCTGTGTGTGCTGCTGGGGTGGGGACAGCCGAAACCACGAGACACCCAAAATTAGAGAGAGAAAGGAGGAGGAGAGGGTGTGAGGAGGATTTGATGGGTGTCTGTGTCAGGCTGACATGGCTGACCGAGGTTTGACCATCTGCTGAAGGAGCAGCACTTCCCTCCCTGCCTTTCTCCACCAGCATTCACACCCTTCCTAAAATTCCCACCTGGAATGAGGTGCCCCAGTGGGATTTTCGGTGCTCCCGAGGTTCTGCATGGGAGAGGCGTTGCCTTGCAAGTGTGGGGGTGGGAGGGAGGGTAGCGGGGTGTG
>NC_031793.1:473402-488853 GCF_001522545.3 Parus major | reverse complement strand
GTGCCCCAGGCTGGGTGAGGGTGCCCCAGGTGTGCCCCAGGCTGGGTGAGGGTGCCCCAGGTGTGCCCCAGGCTGGCTGGGGGTGCCCCAGGTGTGCCCCAGGTGTGCCCCAGGTGTGCCCCAGGCTGGGTGAGGGTGCCCCAGGTGTGCCCCAGGCTGGGTGGGGCTGGCCCAGGTGTGCCCCAGGCTGGGTGAGGGTGCCCCAGGTGTGCCCCAGACACAGGTGAGGGTGCCCCAGGTGTGCCCCAGACACAGGTGAGGGTGCCCCAGGTGTGCCCCAGACACAGGTGAGGGTGCCCCAGGTGTGCCCCAGGCACAGGTAGGTGTTAGCTGCCAGGGTTTGCTGGCCTGGGAGGGGAAGAAGTGTGCACTGTACACCTGGATCTGGAGGTGGCTCTGGGGGTCTCACCTGCCCATGGCCCTTCCTGAGGGGAGCCAGACACGGCTGCATCGTGGGGCTGCCCTGGCCACTGCTGTGCCTGGGGGGCAGGGGCACTGCTGGGTGTTCTGGGGTGTGGAGGGTGGAAGCCCTGCCAGCAGCTCATGCCTTGAGGTTGGAAGACAGCTGGATATAAGGAGGAAATTGTTTACACTGAGGGTGTTGAAGCCGTGGCACAGGTTGCCCAGAGCATCCGTGGCTGTCCCATTCCTGGAAGTGTCTAAGGCCAGGTTGAACAGGGCTTGGAGCAGCCTGGGATAGTGGAGGGTGTCCCTGCATGTTGGTGGCCTTTAAATGTCCTTTAGGTGACACTTAGTTGACCTGTAGAGTTTGGGCATAGGTTGGACTGGATCTTGGAGGTCTTTTCCAGCCAAACTGATTCTGTGTCTCCAGCACAAGCCATTCCACAGGCACAAGGTGTTTCCCCTGGCCAGCATCCCTGTGCCACTCACAGCATGAGCCCACATTCCACACTGTGCATTTGTGTCTCTTGTGGGTCTCCATCCTCTCTCAGTGCTCAGGGCACTGTTGGGGGCAGGTTTGACATTGAAATGACTGCAGGTCTCCTTCCCTTCCAGATTATCAGCTGACAAGCGCTGAGCTGTCCTCGCTGCCAGCATTCAGCTCACCTGGAGGGCTGTCCCTTGGCAACATCTCTGCCTGGCAGCAGCAGCAGCAGCAACAACAGCAGCAGCAGCAGCAGCAGCAACAGCAGCAGCAGCAGCAGCAGCAACAACAGCAACAGCAGCAGCAGCCACAGCAGCAGCCGCAGCAGCAGCACCTGGTCCCAGTGTCACTAGGAAACTTAATGTAAGTGACACAGAAGGGAAATGGGGAAATCTCTGAGGGTGCCAACCCTGCAGAGCCCCAGCTGTGACCACTCCCTGTGTTCTCCAGACTCCCAGCATCAGGCCCTGGTGGGTCCACGCTGTGTTCCTGGGGGGCAGGAGCTGTGTGCCCATGCACAGCTGCAGGAGGGCCCAGCACAGCTGGCTTGTGAAGCCCTGGCCCTGTCACTGTAGGAGTGACCCAGAGTCCCTGGTTGAGATCAGGCTACTTGAGGATGCTCCAAGAGCCTTGTCCTGCTGCCTGTTCTCAGTGGGATTGATCCCTGTACTCACCTGGGGGAGCTGAGAACCAGCCAGAGGCAGTGTTAGATGGGATGGACATTGCAGGATAAGGTGCCTGGAATTGTGCCCTGCTGCTATAGAAGAAGGTGGCTTTTAGTATTACAAAGAGGTTGCTTTTCTCCAAGGCAGAAAATACAAGTACTTGCATCTTAAGGCAGGATTTTTGAAGTAGAACTGCTTCTGGTCTGGAATAAAGCATCCACACCCAGAATTACACAGTCAAAATAAGGATTTAAGCCACTTGCCAGCATTTCCACCATGAAGGGATGGATGGATGGATGGATGGATGGATGGATGGATGGATGGATGGATGGATGGATGGATGGATGGATAGAGGGCTGGACCAGGTTTTTGTGTAGGAGTTTAGTGTTTGCTCACTGCTTGGTGCCTGTTTTCCAGGCAGGGCAGACAGCAGCTTCCTTAGTAGCTGCCTGGACCTCCTGCACCAGGGATGTGCAGGATGTGTGGAAAGCCTGGACAAAATTCTGTGTTGTAGTAGAGGTTGAGGAGGTTCCCAGTTTGGAGCAAAAGCACCTGGCTGAGCCCCGTGCTGGGTCTGTGCAGCCCACAGGGATGCTGGGGCAGAGCTGTAGGGACACCCATGGGACAGGGGTGTCACAGTCTGTCCCTCTTCTCCGTGGGTTTGGGCCACTGCTGAGGGACGGTGGGAGGGATTGGGGCTGGATCACAGGGTGCTGGGGGAGGAGGGATGCTGCCCACAGGGTCTGATCCCAGCTCAGTGATGATATGTCCTGGTGACTTACAGAGTATGAGTTCTGGAGTCACAATTCTGATTCTGAAGTCAGAGTTCTGTTTATGAATCCAGATTAATAATCTAATCCAGGTTTAAAATCATGGGTTTGTTTGGCTGTAGCGTGTGCAGGTTCTGAATTCTGTGCACTGGAGGATAAAAGGCCACCAAAAAGATAATAATGAGAGATTTCCCATTATCTCCTCCTCCATCCTTTTCTCCCCCTTCCTCCCCTTCTGCTCTCCTCCTCCTCCTCTCCCAACCTCTTTCCCCCACCTTCTGGATGCTCAGACAAGGGAGTCACTTGTCCCACACCACCACTTTGACTGTCAACACCAACCCCAACATCAGCATCAAGTCGGAGCCCGTCTCGCCCAACCGGGAGAGGAACACTGCCACCCCGCTCAGCACCTTCCCCCACCAGCCCCGGCACGAGCCCACCGGCCGCTCGCCCGTCGACAGCCTCAGCAGCAACACCAGCTCGTACGAGGGCAGCAGCGAGCGGGACGATCCCGCCCGCCCCGATTTCGGCTCGTCCCTGGGGCTCCTGCGGCCCAGCAGCGAGCCCGAGGGGGAGAGCCCGTCGGTGAAGCGCATGCGGTTGGATACCTGGGTCACATAACGGGCCCCGCCGCCCCGGGAGCTCCAGCAGGGCCACAGAGAGGGGCTGGGAGGGGCGGGGGGCTGGGGTGAAACGGGTGATGGGGATGGGCTGGGGTGGGGGGAAATTATCGTAAACTGCCTGAGAAATAGCTTTAGGATTTTGTAGGCATTCATTCTAGCGCAGCAGGCGATGCATGCAGTACATACGGCGCTCCTCGGCCGCGGGCTCGGGAACGGCCGGGCGTGCGGGAAGGGGGGACAGGGACGGAATCTCCGTGTCCTCACCAAAACCAGCAGCCCCTGGCGATGCTCCCCCGCGGGCGGGCGGGCCGGGCACTCGGTGCCCACCGGCTGGTGAGACCCCTGGGAAGCGGGACCGTATCCCTAAGGCAGAGCGCCTGCGGCAGGACGGGCTCCGGGGGGACACGGGGCGCAGAGCACCCCCAAAATGCACCTTCCTGGCCATTCCTGGGTCCATGGGCAGGGAGGGGCAGTGCAGGCACGACCCAGCTCTCTGGAAGCTCAAAGGGCTTCGGTAGACACAGGTTTTCCTCCAGAAGGGTTTTCCTACCCCGGTTTTCCTGAACCGGCTGGGAAGGGAGCGGAGGTCGGCTTGGAGAGCCCAGCTTTGATATGAAACAGGATGCAGCCACATCCACAGCCTGCTTGAGGCTCCTGCAATCCTGGAAAGCTGCATCAGGGGAGTAAGAGGCAGATTTTTAAGGCTTAATCCCGTTTGCATGAGAAGTGGGTGCAGACAGCATCCTTTCTACCAGAGCAGGGAACTTCACTGTTTCTGAGCAGGGTCATTGGAACACTGGAGTTCCCATTTCCCAGGAGTGCCTCACCTCCACCTGGGCACAGCAGGGCTGTGGAGAGGGGGATGTGTTAGAGCAAATTAGGGATTTCAGCAAACAACATCCATAAAAGCATTTTAGAAATGTGTTCCCATTGCACATGGGAAAGCTTTAAATCAGGAAAATGGGAAGAAACGGTTTTTTTACTGAAAGATGCAACTGAAGTAATGATCCTAATGAGATTTTGCCTGAAGGTTTCTAGGCCTCAAAAGGCAATGGTGAGCTGTGCAGAAAATCTGCTTGAGACTTGAGCAGTGATTTAGTGGAAGGAAAAAGGGAAAACCGAGGAATTTCCAAAAAGGAATTTCCTCATGTTGCCACTTGCTCTGGCAGTTTCCCAGGGATGGGTGTCAGTGCCCTGATCCCAAAATGCATCAGCCTGCTCACAGCTGGAGGGTCTGGAGGAGAAGAGACCGTTCCTGGCTGGTGTAGCCATTAGGGATGAGCTTTGTCCCTGCAGGCGCTCTCCTCAGGGATGCCAGTCCCCCATCCCCCTCCCAGCCTGCTGCCCTGTCACCCTGTGCAGGGACACCCCAGCCCCACTCACCCCTGGGCTCAAACTGGCACAAAACCTGCCCGGATGCCACCTTTGCCAGCCTTTGGCAGCTGGAGCCTGGCCAGCCTTGGGGGGCTGTGGAGGAGCTGGAGCTGCCTGGGGTTCAGCTCTACCCTGAGACAGAGCAAAGGGAGAGGAGCTGAGTCGTGGTGGGCTTTCTTCCCCTCCTGGATCTCTCTGCCAGGTGTCAGGAGCCAGCTCCACCTTGGAATGAGGCAGATGGCATACAAATGTCCCAGGATGAGGGCAACCCAGAAACAAATTTATGGGGTTTTATAAACTTCTTCCAACCCAGCATGTATCACAAAGTTCCTAATTGGAAAAACAAGACAAAAAAAGCTGATGATTATTGTGAAATGAATAAGGCGGCCTAAAGGGAGTGGTTGGAGGAGGAGAGGAAATCCTCCAGCAACTGGGTGAAAATCAGTAGCTGTTTGTGTGTGGAGACCTGGTGAAGGGGTCGGGGTGGTGGATTCTCAACGGTGCTGCCGTTCTGGGTACCCGCTCCTCACCACCATCCCTGCTGTGGACTGAGGCACGAGAAATGTGCCAGATAAAATCCACCCTTCAGACCTGGAAATACCAAATTGCTGCCACAGAGGCTTTTCCAAATGATGGTTTTATTCTTTCTCAGTGATAAATTTGGAATTCCCTCTCCTGTTCCCGTGCTCCAGAAAGGCCTTGGGTAGGGGAGGGGTGCTGGAAGGGACCCCGGGCAGGTTTTGTGCAGTTGAACGCCCCCGTCTCCCCGAGCCCAGCCCGGTGGGTGCCACCGTGTGCCAGGGACACGCTCAGCTCTCACCTCCAGAACGCTGGCTGCGGCAGAAGTGGATCTCCTTCCCTCCCTCCATCTCTGGCAGTCCTTTGGGAAGCAGGAGAGATGCTGCGGACCATGGTCTTCCTCGCCCACGCCCCGACCCGGCGGTGCCGGATGTACCGGACGCGCACCCGAGCTCTTTGCACGGCCTTGCTTTGGAAATTAGGCGGGATAATGACGTCTCATCGCTCTCGTTTTCTATTTTATTTTATTTTGTCTTCACAAAACCGACTCAACCCAAGGAAGCGGGGTCTGCCCCCCCAGCAGAGCGCCTTGCTCCAGAGACCCCAGCGAGGAGGCGGCGGCCGAGCCCCCCCGGCACTCGACGCCGTCGGTGCAGAGCAACCGCGAGGGGGGGGAAAAAAACCAAAAAAACCAATTTTGCTCATTAACTTCATGCCCTGACTCCCGAATTCACACTTCTGCCTGGAAGCTGAGAGCCTGGAAAACACAAAATCCAAGCCAAAAACGCTCTGGGTTCCGTAGACGCGGGTTGAGGTGTGCCCGTGCCGGAGCGGATCTGCGGCTGCGGGACTCGGCGATCCCTGGGCTGGTGCCACGGGCAAGTACGGCTCGTGGGGAGGCGGGGATGGATGCCCTGGGTCGGCTTCACGTCGCAGTCAAAGGGGTTTGGGGGCTGTTTGTCGGGGTCTTTATTTTGTTGGGGGCTTGGGGTTATTTTATTATTATATTCTATTTTTTTTTTTTTGTCCGGGTCATTATCCTTTATTTCCCCCCAGACTGTAGTATCTGGTAAACTCCTCCTAATTTTCAAAAGACAACGAGAAGAATGACAATCTAAGAAACCAACACCCTCCTTTGTGCTTCTATAAATATGTTTCTGATCTAATTTTATTTCTCGTGCTCATCTGTACTGTTGACAGTTACAATTGTGTATAATTTTTTTTTTTTTTAATTTGGAATTTTTGCGTTGTATAGGGTTTAGTTTTAAAATATATATATATTTTCCATTTTTTAAAAAGGGGTGTTGCAAAAAAAAATTGCACGATTTAAATGACAATAGTTAAAAATGCTGCAGTTTTTAGAGATGTGGAAGCAAAATGGAGCTTATTTATTCTCAAAGGCTATAAAGGTGTAAAATGCATGAAGAAAAAAAACATTTACAAAAAAAAAAAAAAAAAAGACAAAAAAAGTGTAACCTGAACAAAGTGTAGCGTTAAAAGATTTTAAAGGATGACAACAACAAGAAAAAAAGAAAAAAACCAACAAAAAAACAGCTAATATATTGTGTTTGGGCTAGTTTGCTTTCGTTTTTAATTGTTCCTTTTTTGGAGAATGAAATACATTTGTGTATATTTTCATATAAGAAGTATGCACTGAGATGTTTCCAAACTGATATATTCCTTTCTAAACGTGTGGTTACTTACCAAAGTCTGTTTCTGATCTTTACCTTCTGAACTCTCTGTGGATCCTCCAGCCCGCAGCCGAGCACAGGTAAGCCGGGGTGGGGGCAGCGGCATCGCCCCCTCCCCTCCCGCGCGGTGCTGGGGCTGGGGGCTGGCAGCTGGGGGGGCTGAGACCCCCGGCCCGGGAAGGCTGGTCTTTCCCAGGGCTCGGCAGAGCTGGTTTTGGGGTGTTTGTGCCGGGATGGCCGAGGTTCAGTGCGCAGAGGAGGAGGAGGAGGAGGGAAGGAAGGAGGTCACAGGGAGTGGCTCAGGTGACCCTGCTGCCGGCAGCTGTAGGAGCAAGGATGGGGTGGGAAGTCACCTGCCCACCCCTGCGGGAGATTTGGGAGTGGAGCAGGACCCTAAACGATGGGTGGAACCTTGGGAAGGGTGGGCGAGGCGCGGTGAGGATGGTGATGGATCGATGAGGATCAGCTCTGTGGGCTGTGATAGCTGGAATCAGGTGGTCAGCAAGGGGACAGGGTGACTCCCTGCTCTGGGGGTTGTTTTGGGGGGTGGCAGAGAGCCTGGCTCTGCTGAATGTTTGGATGAGGGGTTGGTGCTGGTGGGAGCCTGGAGGGGGCTGTGCTTGTGTGAGGGGCAGCCGAGCCCCCACAGGGGTCTGGCTCTTGCAGGGAGTCTCGGGGTCCCTGGGGTTTGTTGCTGTCGTGTGTTTGAGGCCACTGCCAGGGTTGGGGTCTGAGGGCAATGGAAGGGTTAAATCCAGAGCTGCTGGCAACAGGCCACGTGTGGGCCTGGGGGAAAGCAGGATGAAGAGGATGAGTATGTTTCTTTTTCCGTCCCCCCTTTTCACTTCCCTCTTCCTCTCCAGAATAATTTCAGCAAACCGAGGAAAAAGCAAATTTACAAAAACCCTCACCTTTTCCTTGAAAATTTCACCTCCTACACTTTTTCCTCCCCTTGTGTTGCTTGGTTGGGGGACTCCCCCCGTCACTTTGGGTGTGAATTGGGATGTTTGTCACCAGTTCTGGGGAAAAGGCTGTGAGCTGCTTCTGCCAGCCCAGGAGGGGGGCTCGGTGCTCTGGGGGTCCCCTCCACCCTCCCAGGGAGAGCATCCCTCAGCTGGGGAAGGAGCATCTTCCCAGCCACTCCTTAGCTCTGCTATCCTGTGTGCCACATCCTGCCTCCCATCCCTCCAGCTGAGGGCACAATTTGGGGATGTTTGGGAGATTTTCACCACCCAAAGTGGTGAAAATTCATCCCCATCCACCTCTCCCCGGTTTGGGAGAGTCTGTAACAGTGGGCTTCAGGTGAAGGTTTGCTCTGGTTTCCCTTTCCCATGTTGATCCTTTTATTCCACCTTCCTCTCTCACTTCACTTTATTTTTTTTTCCCCTCTTTTCCTTCTTCTGTTCTTTTTCCACAAAAAAACCCAACCAGACCCATAAATCAAGTGTTATGTTTTCACTACCTCCATTCATCACCCTTCCTTGTCCAGTGCAGGAAGCCACACTCGGGATGTAAGAGGGCCTTTCCCCCTTTATTTTTCCCTTTCCCCTGGTGATTTTATCTCCCTCCTGTCCCTCTGCCCCTCCTCTCTCTGGTCTCTCACCTGTAGTATTTTACCTGGCTACTGTAACTGTAAATAGCGAGTTTCAATCTGTTAGCAATGGTAACAGTACAGAAAACTGGGTTTGGGTTTTTGTTTTTTTGGTTTTTTTTTTTGTTGTATTGATATGAAATGAGATTATATTTTTGTCAGAGTATATTGTAATAATACTGACTTTGGACATGGCCGAGTTGTACAGCAATTTCTTGTTTAACCCTCCTGGCTCTGCCCGTGCACCCCTTCCCCGGCCTCGCTGCTCCCCAGCTTTCCATGTCCCAGCCCCTGCCGGGCTCCGGGGCTTCGTCCCGGGGCTGCTTTTCCACAGGGTTCCCAACACGCCGGCGTGTCCCCCGTGGCTCCGGGGAGGTTCCAGCAGCAAGGGGAGTCTTGCCGTGGAAATGGGGAGTCCCATTGTGGGGGGCTCCGGGGGTCTCCGCTCCGGGCAGCGGTCGGGGCTGTTCCAGCTCCTCTCTTCTCCCCAGCGGGGACAAAGCCCGGCCGCTCCCCGCTGTCCTCCTGCCCAGCTCCGTTCTCTGGAGCTGTTCGGAGCGAGCTTTGCTTAAGCCAGAAGAGGGTGGTGTGGCTCAGGCTGCGCCAGGAGCGGCTCCAGACAGGCTGGGAAGGTTTTCCGGGAGCCGAGGGTTCCTCAGGATGGGGATGAGCGGCTGCTGCCTCCCCCCGGTCCCCCGCATCCACCGCAGCGCTGAGCTGGGGGACGCTGGTAGGGATTTCTTGGCTTCAGATGGGTTTTCAGAGCGATATTGTCATGCTGGTGCCACTGAGATGTAGGGACTGGGCCAGCTCCTCACTTTCCGGAGCTGGAGGAACATTCTCTCCCCAGGGAAACTCTGGTCAGACCGTGCTGGGATGTCCCCGTGGCATCTCCAAGGCCGAGGGGTGCAGCAGCCCACCTTGGGCCGTGACTCCCCTCCTCCCCACGGCTCTTTCCAAGCATTTGCAGGCAAATCAGATGCTGAAGAGGTGGGGACCATCGTGGCCGAGCTGCTGCTCCCGCTTCCTTTCCCCCACGGCCTCGGGCAGGGTCCTCGTTCTCCCCATCCCCTTTGCTCCCCTGGCTCCCCGTAGCTCAGTTAAGCAGGTAGGTGTTAGCGAACTCTGGGGTATCTGCAAAAACCTTTGTAAAATAGAATAGACCCTTTAAACGATGCACTAAAAGGGGAAAAAATAAAAATCATAAATGCCCCCCCGCCCCCGTCAGCTTCTCTGTGTGATGGTTCGTTGGATGTCCCCGCTCAGCCCGTCTGTACCGGCACAGGCAGCTCTGCATCCTCCCCCCAGGGTGCTGCACAGGTAGAAACAAAACAGGACGTGCACTTCCCCCGAGGAGTTTTATTTATTGTTTTGAGAAGCAATTTAAAAGGGAGAAAAAAAAAAAAAAAAAAAGAGAAACTGTATCTATAATATATATATATATATTTTTAACCTCTTTTTTTTTTTTTCCTGATGCTCCTCCACCCGTGTGTGTGGGTGTGTGTGTGTGTGCGAGTCAAGGGATCGGGCTCGGGGAGCAGGGCGCTCCCTTGCCCGTGCCCAGCTCTCTGGGCCATGCGAGCCCAGCAGCAGTGGGAGGGGAGGGAGGATTGATGTCGAGAGCTTGCAGTGTTTTAACCGGGATCTTTGACTAATTCCATCTTTCTCTGGAGCGTTTGCACCCTCGGGGTCTGGCCTGACTGAGAACCTCCCGCGCCCTGGGGACCCCATCCCCACTCCCCGTCCCCGTTCCCTCCCGTCCTTGCTCCCTTGACAATCAGTGGCTCCTTCCCAGGGACTGCAGCACGTGGTTGAGACGTCTATTTCGTTTTTTCAATATTCCTTTTTTTGTGCTGTATGGTGATGCGTTATTGTATATTCCACAGTAAGAAAAAAATATATTAAAAAATGATGATAATAATAATAATTACCATGAGAAATTCTTATGAGTTTTGTTTGGAAACTCTTTCACTATATTTGTTGTAAAGAGGTTTACTATTAAAAAGAAAAAAAATACACGTTTCTGATAATTTTCCACGCCTCTGGCTCTTTCTTTCCTGCAGGGTGATGCTCCAGGCTCCAGGTGAGGTGGGGATGCTCCGGTGGCTGCAGGTGACGCTGCTGTCCCCACTCGCCCTGGGCAGGAGCTCCTGCGGGTGGCAGCGGGAGGCTCCTGCAGCAGCTGCAGGGATGAGGAGCAGGGTGACCCCGCTGTCTCCCTCAGGGTTCCCATCCCTGTCTCGTGTCTGTGAAGGATCCAGCCAGGCCCAGGAGCAGGATGCCCCAAGGCAGGGTGACTGGACCCCATTTTCTCTGAGCCTCAGGGAATTGCAGGCTGTCAGTGGCAGATCTGTTCCCCAAGGGAAAGTTTCTTAGGAAATCTCACACTCAAGGACAACATTTGTAAATCATCTTGCTTTCTCAGAACAGTTCTGCAGAACTATGGATAACGAGTTTTTCTCTTGTCCCACCAATGAGACAAGAGGTGATGTTCCCTTGTTGCAGTCAGCAACCTCAGGATCTCGTCCAGAGAAGCAGCAGGGTTCTGGGGACCAGCATCAAACACCAAGACGGGCTCCCGGTTCATGAAACCATTTATTCAGCATGGGAACAAACCCAGAACAGAGAGCTCTGAACAAAGGCACAGCAGGGGTTTTTGAGGGACAGAACCCCTGAGAGTTTCCACCTTTGAGGGTGGAGTTCAGGGTCAGGGACCAGTAGAAACACACCAAGGGAGAACCCCCAGGGACTCAAACCCAGTCAGAGCACCTGGGCCGCCCTTCACAAGGGGTTTGGGGTGGGACAGTGTTAACTCTTTGTCTCCCTGAGGCACACTGACACATTCCCTTACCAAGTCATGTCAACCCTGTAGCTTAGGACCTTTTAAAAGCTGAAAAGTTTGGAGAATAAATGCCCCTTTTCCTAACAACTCGTGCGTGCTGTGAACCCACACTGGTACATCGTGTCCAACAGCGACAGCTGATGGCTGTCCTGGCGTGCTCTTGGCTCCCCTGGGATGCTCCTGGTGGAGATGGTGATTCCCACTGGTGCTTTCCTGCAGTCCTTGGACAGCCCAAGATACCCTAAAACACCCCAAGGTGCCCCAGCCTTGGCTGCCACGGGCCCTCACAGCCTCCCTCATGCTCAGGCGCTGCCTTTCCCACCCAGCGCTTTTCCTGGTGGGGGCTGGACCATCCCCTGGTGCCCAACGAGACTGGGCTGGACTTCAGGAGCCTCCCTCCAGCTGGAGATGGATTTCTGTGGGGCTTCCAGTGAGGATGTCAAGTGAGTGTGAGCTGAGGATGTGTGCTGGGGTGGGGTCCCTGTTGCACAGCCTGGCTGGGTACCTCTGCATTCAGGATGTGCCCAGGGATGCTGTGAGGCTGGTACCTGCAGGAAGGGAGGTACCTGCATCCTGGGACCCTCACCCCAAGTCCTGGACTCAGTTTTGGGCCCCTTGTGACAAGAAAGAGGGGCTGGAGTGCATCCAGAGAAGGGAACGGAGCAGGGAAGGGACTGGAGCACCAGGAGCACCTGAAGGAGGTGGGAAAGGGGCTCAACCTGGAGAAAAGGAGGCTCAGGGGGAATTTCTGGCTCTGCACAAGTCCCTGCCAGGAGGGGACAGCCGGGGGGTCGGGATTTCTCCCAGGGAACAGGGACAGGAGGAGAGGGAACGGCCTCAGGCTGGGCCAGGGGGATTTTAGGTGGGGTGGTCATGGAGGGGGTGGTCAGGAGCTGGCACAGGCTGCCCAGTGCTCTGGTGGTATCGCCTCTTCTGGAGGGATTTAACACCTTTGGATGTGGCACCTGGGTGGCCTTGGCAGTGCTGGGGGAACAGCTGGACCTGATGATCTCAGAGCTCCAGCCTTAAATATTCCATGGTTCTGATTTCAGCTAAAGCAGCCCAAGAGGTTACTGCCAGCAAAAAATCCCCTTTTCACCCCAAAACCGGTGCAGGGGAGGGGGAAACCCCCCCTTCCCCCGGGTTCAGCCCCGCTGATTTATTTCCCCCAGTGCTCCCGGTTCGCTGTCGGTGCCCGGCCCCGGTTGGGGGGGGGAGGGGAGGGGGGCGCGTTTGGCCGCAGCGGCCGCCAGGTGGCGCCAGAGCGCAGCGCTGATTGACAGCTGTCAATCACCGCGGGCCGGCTGGCTGGAAACGGGGCTGCGAGGCTTTGGGCCATCGCTTTGGGTCCCTGTGGGCTGTGTTTTGCAATGTCTCGCGTGTCTGGGGAGCTCCTGGGTCTGGAATGAATTCCTTGGGGATGGGTAAAAGCAGAGATGTGCTCGTAGGAGCTGCTCAGAGCCCCGGGAGCAGCGCTGTGCTGGGCACATCCACAGGGGACGCACATCTCCTGCACAGCTCTGGGCTCCCCAGCACAGGAAAGACCTGGAGCTGCTGGAGTGAGTCCAGAGGACACCCATGGGGATGATCCTGGGGCTCTGGAGCCCCTCTGCTCTCGAGACAGGCTGGGAGAGCTGGGGGTGTTCAGCTTTGAGAGGAGAAGGCTCTGGGAACACTTTAGAGCCCCTTCCAGGCCCTAAAGGGACTCTGGACCTTGGACAGGGCCTGAAAGGATAGGACAAGGGGGAATGGCTTCCTGCTGCCAGAGGACAGGGTTAGATGGGATATTGGGAATAAATTCTTGGCTGTGAGGGTGGGCAGACCCTGGCAAAGGTGCCCAGAGCAGCTGGGGCTGCCCCTGAATCCCTGGCAGTGCCCAAGGCCAGGTTGGACAGGGCTTGGAGCAGCCTGGGATCATGGAAGGTGTCCCTGCCCATGGTAGGGGGTGGGACAAAGTGAATTTTATGTTCACTTGCTACCCAAAGCATCCTCTGACTCTTTGCTGTCCAAGACAATAACAGCAGCCTGCAAGATTTCCAACCTGTGCAAGTGAGGCAAGGACCTGGAGCATCCCTGCCTTCCCTTCCGAGGCTGGAATTGGAGAGCCCACGGGGCTGACAGCACTCCCTGAGATTCATTTCCCAGTCTTGGGAAGAGATGGTTTGAAGAGTGGGATCAAAGCTACCCAGCTTTGAGGGCAGGGCTTTGTATTGAAGTGTTCTGTTGGCTGAATTCTGCCAGCCAGCCCCGAAATACCCCACAAAACATTTTTGCTGAAAATGCCATTTCAGGAAATCTGCTTTTTCCAAGGGGCAGGCTGGGAGCTGCGGGAGCCAGGGCCCTTGGACAAAGCTCTTGCTCTTCCCTGGCCAACTGGAGCTGGGAATGGCAACACTAAGGGTTTATCAAAAAGCACTTTCAGGGCTGGTGGATGATTCTGTTTGTCTCACGCTCCCTTTGTGCCAGAGGTGCTCTCTGGCTGCGCTGGGAAGCGGCTCTGCTCACCAGGGATGAGGCAGCCAGGGGAAAAGGGAGGAAAGAAAGAGAAAATCCTTTGCCCTGCTCACTCAGCTGGCAGCCTGGGAAGAACCTGAAGTTTTTCTTGCTTTTTCTGTATTTCCAAATTTCTGTAACAGAGGAGGGTGGAAGCTGAAATTTGGTTCCTCCCTATGTGCAGGGTGACCTTTGGTTAGAGCCTCTTCCAGCTCCAGGGTTAATCACTCCCTGCAGCCACAAACTATTCTCTGCGTAGTCAAAGAACAGTAGAAGAATAGAAAAAGAGTAGTAAAAGAATAGTGAAAGAGTAGTAAAAGAATAGTGAAGGAGTAGTAGAAGAATAAAGCCCAAATTTATATTTTTTAATTTTTCAGATGTGGTCTCAGCTCAGGGGAAGAAACCTGTGGTCAGTGGTTTGAGGGAATAGAGTAATTTCAATCTCTTTTTGACTGTATTTGCTGGGAGGAGAATGCCTGGGAGAGCAGTTTCCATCTGAGGAATCACATGCTTTGCACTGGCGTGTGCACTCACACCCTGAGATGGTCCAAAAGCTCCCGGCTGCTCCAGAGTGTTTATTTTACACCCACCCTACTCACACTTTGAAGTAGATTTAAGCAACAACAACAAAATTATAGGCCCAGTATAAATCTTTAATCAGAACATGTTTCCCCCTCCGAGCCTGCACTGCTGTGCACAATCAGAACGCAAATCAAAAGGAAGCGGAGTAAATTATTCATTGGGAATCTATTCCTGCTCTCCCTACATGGGCACTCGAGGCAGAGTTCAGGGTGTGAATATTCACTCCAGTGAGCTGAGCTGTGGTCACAGTGCCCAGGGATGGGCAAAGCCTGGCTCCTGCTCTGGTTCTGCCACCCCTGGGGGGTGACCAGGGCTGGGGTTACCAGGGCTGGGGTTACCAGGGTTGGGGTTACCATGGCTGGGGTTACCAGGGCTGGGGTTACCAGGGCTGGGGTGACCCATGGCTGGGGTTACCAGGGCTGGGGTTACCCATGGCTGAAGTGACCCATGGCTGGGGTTACCCATGGCTGGGGTTACCAGGGCTGGGGTTACCCAGGGTTGGGGTTACCAGGGTTGGGGTTACCCAGGGTTGGGGTTACCCAGGGTTGGGGTGACCAGGGTTGGGGTTACCCATGGCTGAAGTGACCCATGGCTGGGGTTACCAGGGCAGGGGTTACCCAGGGTTGGGGTGACCCATGGCTGGGATGACCCAGGGCTGGGGTTACCAGGGCTGGGGTTACCAGGGTTGGGGTTACCAGGGTTGGGGTTACCAGGGTTGGGGTGACCCATGGCTGGGGTGACCCAGGGCTGGGGTTACCCATGGCTGGGGTTACCAGGGCTGGGGTGACCCAGGGCTGGGGTTACCAGGGCTGGGGTAACCCATGGCTGAAGTGACCCATGGCTGAAGTGACCCATGGCTGGGGTTACCATGGCTGGGGTTACCAGGGCTGGGGTTACCATGGCTGGGGTTACCAGGGCTGGGGTTACCCAGGGCTGGGGTTACCAAAGCTGGGGTTACCAAAGCTGGGGTTACCAAAGCTGGGGTTACCATGGCTGGGGTTACCAGGGCTGGGGTTACCAAGGCTGGGGTTACCAAGGCTGGGGTTACCAGGGCTCAGAGCTGCACTGCTGCCTCCCCCAGCCCTTCCTGCAGGGCTGTTCCTCCTGCCCAGCCCAGGGAACAACGCTTGCATGGCTGCAGCTCCCCTGACACCAAAACATGTGTGCATGGATTTACCCTGGGGAAAGGAGTCCCCTGAGCCAAGCCAGCAGCTCTTCCCATTCCTCCCTCATCCCCTGCATTGCACCCAGCCACCCAGGCTATCTGAGGAATGCCCAGCAGACAGAGAACCACACCTGCCCACTGAGCTGCTGTTTGTCACTGACAGGACACGGAGATGTTGGGAGGATCTAAGCATTTAGGCTGAGTTACCAAAGCTGTTTGGAGAATGGACTTCTGGATGTGGCATCACTAT
>NC_031793.1:463078-473312 GCF_001522545.3 Parus major | reverse complement strand
TATTATATTATCCTCACAATATTTATCCAAGGAATGCCTGGGCCATCCCTGCTGTGTGTCTGACACAGTGCATTGTTATCGGCTGTTAGTGGAATCAAACCCCTTTTTCCTCAGGTTTTTTTTTTTTTTAAATTTTATTTCAGAGTCACGGTCCATGGCACAAACTGTAAAAATACATTTTAAAATGGCCAAAACAGACAGGTCGAGACCTTTCCACTAACAATCCTCCACCCCATCCTTGAAATCTAAAGTAGTGAAGGATTTTGCAGAAAATAATGGATCATTTTCCCATTTACCCATGATTCAAGGATTAATAACTAATCCCATCAAAGGACATCTGCTTAGATTGTTCCTTGTCAGTGAAAGTAAATAGAGCCTTTTAGTCTTTAGACCTAAACTCCTCTGAGGTTATTATGCACAGGAACCTCCTACAAGCGGTCGCTTTCTCTGTCGCTCCTGCTGTGACTAACCCTGGAGGGAGAAAGCAAACTTTGCAAGTCCCTGGACATAAAGGTTATTTGCTAGAATGGAGGAGACTTTTATGAGAGTCCGGGTAAGCTGAGACCCTCACCCTCCCCTAGGGCTTGGCTCGGGCAGGGGGCTGCAGCCCGCAGAGCCCTTTGAGCCGCTTTGTGCTGCCTCCGTGGCTCATTCCCCATCCCGGGCTGGGAGGGCAGGGGCTCTGCTCTCCCCAAAGCTTCTCCCCTACTGAGGTGCTGCTTCACATCAGCTCTTCTGGGGTTAAATGGGAAAATGAGGAACTGTTTGGGTGCGGGTCCAAAATCCCCAGGGTTGGCAGGAAAAGTCTGGGAGGGGTGAATGGGGTTGGGGCTCCATCGGTCCAGGGGGTGACAGGAACCTCGGGGAGGGAGTGACACAGGACTCGAGGGAAAAAGACCTTGGAAACAGCGAGCTGCTTGTTCAAACAACAGCCTGTCAGAGCATGGCTTGGGTTTCATCAATGGGGCTCCCAAAGCTGCTTTTTGGGGGGATGGAGATATCCCCAAAAGGGTTCTGGCCAGGAGTGGCTAAGCCAAAATGTGAGAAATTTGCCCCGAATGAGAGGAGTCCTCTCTCTTCTTCTGCCCAGCAGTTGCTCTCTGTAAATATTGATCAGTGGCACTGCCCAAAAAACCCCCAGGGGGGAGATGCCCCCGGGTCACCTGGGGAGAGCCTGGTGCAGGGGACAGCAGATCCCAGGTCCCTGTTCCCTCCTTCTGCCGGGGTGGAAATAACCACTGGCGCCCGTGCCAGGCCGTTGGAGGGATGCATGTTGTAAGCATTTCAGAACATCTAAAATTAGACTTTGTCTTTTTTCCCCCTACCAGAACATGGTGAGTGTCTCATCCACCAACACCAGCTGTGGATTTTTTTTGCTCTCTCTTTGGAAAAAGCTTCCTCAGAGATACAGACAAAAAAGAAACGCTGCTCCACCCTCTCCCTGGCGCACACAAAATATGAGAGTAATTACAAACTGGGGCTGTGGGCCTCAAACCCAGACCCTGCTCTGGGCTATTGAGGGAAATCTTTCAGAATCCAAATGGAAACCAGCCCCATCAGCCTTTTGCCATGTGGGGAAGCTGGTCCTGCTGTGCTCAGCCCTCCCAGCCCTCCGGACCCGATGCTGCCGTAATCCAGACTCGGCTCCGAGCTCTGGTGAAGGAACAATTGCAGGCAGAGCCAGTGGGAGCTCAAAAGGAGCAATACTGAATTAAACGATAGCAATTTCCCGTATTTTCTGCCGCTTAAAGGTGCACGCTGGGAATGTTTAAATATCCTTGTTATCCCCCTCAATACCTAGGGAACATTTTTTTAACGAGCTGGGCTGTAATCAGGCCGTGTTCGTGCCAGGCATCCTTTACAACAGCCATTCTCCAAAAAAGCTGTCCAGATCGAAGCCCTTTGAGGCAGAAGAAAAGGCACCTGCTGGATGGAGGGCTCCAGGCAGCTGAGCCGGGGTAGGTGCCGGGGGGACACTTCACCCAATTTTACCCAGACAAAACAGAGCTCCCTGCCACTACAGAAAGGGAGAATTTTGGTATTCAGTTTAGGTTTGGGGTTTGTGGGTTTTTTCCTGGTTTGGTTCTTTTTTTCATGTTGGTTTGGAGGTGAGCTGAAGCTGAGGACAGCATCACATCAGAGGCTGAGATGGTCTGATGGAAATGAATTTGATTGTTTTCAGGCTTCAGCCTCCTTCTGCTCTGGGTTCCATGGGTGCCTTTGAAGGCATGCAGCTACTGTTCAGCCTTTGGGGTGAACTATTAAAATATCCTGAATTACCAAAACCTCCACTTGAGGAAGGAAGCACTTGCTGGAGCGAACCAGAAGGGAGCCACGAGGCTTTCCAACCCTGAGGCAAGAAAGGTTTGTCTCTCTGTGGGGTTCCTGGTCAAGGATGGAGCAAAAGGTCCTCATAGCCAAGGCAGAGGCTGTGGGTGCCCAGGACAGAGGCTGTGGACAGGCAGGAGCTGCCTGGACATGGCCAGCACAGCCCTGCAGGCCTGGGGACGGCTTCAGAGCTTCTCTGCCGCTGTCCTTCAGTGTGCACCCACTTGCTTCAAAATGCAGCTTTTGTTGGCATTTCCTTTGTCTGGAGGACGCCGAAGCGGTGGCACCGCATGGCCCAGGCAGCAGCAGAAGTGCCCAGAGAAGGCAGGAAAATGCCCTCCATGGAGAGGAGGCTGGCACCAAGACAAAGACATTGATTTAGAAACCAGCCAGCTCCAGACCCTTTCCCCTTCCCCCCAAACCTACCAGCCACTAATCTGCTCAGGCAGCTGCACCCCAGATTTTGAAGTGACCGGGATTGCTGGGAGAGTCTCAGACAAAACCTGTGTCTGAACATGCCAGGGCAGCAGGGACACACATCCAGGGGCAGGGCCAGTCGTGTGGACATTGGCTACAGAAAATAACCCACGGCTTGTCCAAATTCACGCCTCTGTGTGGACATCTCAGCGCAAATACTTCAAAATCCTTTTTGATCCGTATGTGGCATTTCTTACAGAACCTCACACGGAGCCACTCTGAGCTGGCAGGCAAAAAAGGAGGGAATTTCCTTTCAAAAGGCCGGCAGGGAAGCTGCAGGCTGCTCCACACTGGGGCTCTGCAGGTTCCCTGCACCCTCAGAGGAGCAGCCAGTGAGAGCAGGGAGCCCCCAGTGCCTTTCCCCGGGTGGGGAAGGGCTGCAGGGGGAGGGTATTTTGCAGAGGGTATTTTGTAGAGGGCATTTTGCAGAGGGTGTTTTGCAGAGGGTGTTTTGCAGAGGGCATTTTGCAGAGGGCATTTTGTAGAGGGTGTTTTGCAGAGTGCATTTTGCTGAGGGTATTTTGTAGAGGGTGTTTTGCAGAGGGCGTTTTGCAGGGGGTATTTTGCAGAGGGCATTTTGCAGAGGGCATTTTGCAGAGGGCATTTTGCAGGGGGTATTTTGCTGAGGGCATTTTGCAGAGGGTGTTTTGCAGAGGGTGTTTTGCAGAGGATGTTTTGCAGGGGGTATTTTGCAGAGGGCATTTCGCCCCTTGGCACGCACAGGGGCACAGAGAGCATCTCCCTGCAGGTGCCCCTCGTGGAAGGGCTGGGGTGGGTGGAGGTGGTGTCTGTGATGGAAATCCCGCTCCCACCCTGCCCACACCTCCCGTGGGACACCCGTGGGACACGGGCTGCTTGCCCAGGGCCAGGGGGATCGCGGGGGAGGCGCACACGGACAGGGCACACACGGACAGGGCACACACGGACAGGGCACACACGGACAGGGCACACATGGACAGGGCACACACGGACGAGCTTTAGCCACAGCCCGGGCGCTTCTGATCAGTTTTGAGGCTGAGTTTACCCCCCTCACACTTCCACTCTGAGGTTCGTGGCCTGTCCCGGGGGCTGGGGTGAGCTGG
Organism: Parus major; assembly: GCF_001522545.3. Classification (NCBI taxonomy): domain Eukaryota; kingdom Metazoa; phylum Chordata; class Aves; order Passeriformes; family Paridae; genus Parus; species Parus major. Next base: position 469,425 of record NC_031793.1, on the reverse strand, counting down.
GGGCTGGGGGCCAGAGCCCACGGCCCCGCGGAGCCTCGCAGAGATTCACGGGGATAACCCCGGGGGGCTGCACAGACGGGGCACGTTCCTCCCTCTCCCCTCTCTCCGCAATCCAGACCCTTCCTGGGGGAATGACTGGTTTGCTTTGCCTTTCCTGGAGGGTTTTTTCCCATTTTTAATCGGTGCGGGGGCAGCGCGGCTCCGTGCGGGGTAAGGGGGGTGAGGGTCCCGCCTGCCTCCCCTGGGACACCCACCGCCGAAAATCCCGGATTTCCGAGCTCAGAATCCTCCTGGATCATCCGAGACTGATCGCCCCCGCCGTCGCAGCCCGGGATTTGCCTTCCAGCAAAAAACTCTCTTCAAAAATAAGTTTAAAACGCCCGTTTTGCGGCACTAACGCCCCTTTCCATGCCCCGTGGCAGCGCCTGGCACTGGAAAAATAAATGTGAGATGAGACGGGCACAAAGCTCCCGAGCTGGAGGCAAAAGCTGCGTGCCTTCCACTGGAGGAGCCAGCATTGCCGAGAGAATTCCGAAAAAAACGGGAGAAATTTCTCTACCGCTTTGCTCCAACCCCTCCTTTTAAAGTTCAGTATCAGAGAAAATAAAGAGGGCTTTAAGACCCAAAAAATGAACGTCTGTCCCGGCGGAAGGCAAAGGTTCCCACTTTCTATCATTGGTGCTTTGGGATAAGGAGGGAAAAAATAATAATCCACTTTTTTTCTCTTTTTTTTCCTTTTTTTTTTTTATTTTTTTTTTTAGCATAATCTGGTGGGAGAAGCCGCCGTCCCCGCTGGAGGATGGGGAAGTGATGCCAGAGGCTCTCGGGTCTGTGGTGAGGCTTTCTGCAGGGAAAAAAAATCTCCTTGGTCTTCGATAGCTGCGGATTTGCCAAGAGAGGGGGAACAGAAAGGGAATTTTTTTAAAAAAAATTTCCTTTTCACACAGTGTTTCCTGCATTTCCAAACTCACGGGAGGTTTGCAGGAACGTCGGCTGAAATCCCGAATAATAATAGTAGCAGTAATAGTAATAATAATAATAATAATAATAGTAATAACGGGACAGGCAGAAATGGTCGCGGTAACACACGGTTCTTCCGCCCGCGGCCACTCAGGATGTTCCTCGGTTTTGGCCATTCGCAGTAAATAAATGAATTAATGAAATTTTAAAAATATAATAATAATAGTAATAATTAAAAAATTATAATAAATCCTGGTGACTCGAATTAAAGAGGAATTGGGGTAGAGGAATGCAGAAAGCAGCGACCCGGACAGGGCTGGGAAAAGCGGCTCAGCTGCTGAGGTGGGAATTGAACTGCATAAAAGGGTTTTTCCCAAATATTAAAAAAAATATATAAATAATAAAAAATCTGAAAATGTGGAAAGAAAGAAGGGAAGAGACTCCCGGAATTCCCTCTGTTTCCACGGCTGTTGCGCTCGCGAGCAGGAGTAACCCGGGCTCCGGAGCTGCCCCGGGGCCGGGCTGCTGCCACCCCCGCCCCATCCCCCGCAGAGCCCTCGCCGAGGTTTTGTTCACTTGGGGTATTTTTATCTAAATCTTGATCGCTTACACTAAACCGCAAAATACTCTCAGCGTAGGGAATCGCTTCCTGATTTTGAGCTCATTCTCGTTATTTGGGCGTTTGAACGGCGAGCAAAAGGGAGAAAATGTTATTTATTAGGGGGAAAATAAAATAATCCTGAGTAGGGAGGAAAATCGGAGCCCAGCTTGAAAAGGGGGATATTTTTCAATACGCCGTGATTACATTTTGCGGAAGGAGGGAAACAAAATCAATCTCCAAACCGAGGGGGAAGCCCAGCGCCGGGGGAAACTTCGTGAAACGCCGGCGGCGCAAACGCTCCGAGCGAGGCAGCGGAAAAACGGAGCGCTCCTCCTGCCGTGACCCCCCGGCTTCCATCAGCATTCAGGAAATGCCAGGGCCACTTTGCCCGTAATCTCTGCTTATTAAGCAAAAAAAAAAAAACCCTGCCGTGCTTATAAAACCGCAGGTAACAAGGGAACTGGCGATCGAGCTCGTGCGCCGGGGATCTCCACTCTGTGCCGGGGGTTTTGTTATTAATAAAATGCAAGAAGTCAGTAGTTACCTTTAGAACACTCCCTCGGGCCGGGGCTGGCCGGCCCTCCGCGTGTCCCCGAATTACCGGGTTATTCCCGGGGCACGGCGCCGTTTTTGGGAAGGGTCCTCGGCGGGAGGAGGATCCCCTGCGCTCAGGCCGGGCCGTGCTGCTCGCCGGGCGTTTATGTCAAAGGGAGAAAAAGAATTTATTTGAATTAAGGAGCAAATTCGGAGCAGCCGCACGGGCCCCAGCCGCATCCCCCGAGCACTTTGTGCCCCCGAGGCTCTGCAGCTTTCCTTTAAAACCACCCAAATACCCTCAAATAACCTTCTTTTTCCCCTCGTCCGCGTTCCCCCGCACGCCTCACCCCAGTTCCCACCCCTAAACGCTGCTGCGGTTCTCTCTCCCCGCGCCTCCGTGGCTGCGGAGAGAGAGGTTGCCATATTTGCATATATGGTAATGAGCTCCTAATTGCCAGGCTTGCTGCGCTTTGCTGATCGATTTCGAGCAATCCAGAGGTTAAGGAAGCTTGGAAATAGCGCGGCTCCCAGCTCCCCCCCACCCCCGAAACCCCCACGGCAGCCCCCCCGCGCCAGGAGCGGCCCCGCATTTGCATCCCAACTTTTTTTAACTCTCCCACGTACACTTTACGTATCGGCTACGTGGAGGCTCCTCGGCCGCTCCTATATATCCTTACGCCGGGCACGGCCCCCGCTCCTCCGCCGCCGGCTCCGGGCTCCTCCGGGCTCCGGGCTCCGGGGCCACCGCCGGGACCCGCGGGCGGCGGGGCCGGAGCGAACCGGGCCGGGCCGGGGACGGGCGGGTGAGGGCAGGGCAGAGCGAGCAGGTGAGTGAGGGCAGGGCAGGCAGCCAGGGAGGGCAGGCAGGCAGAAGGAGCCGTGCACACAGGTTGGCAGCGCAGGGAGGGCAAGTGGGGCAGCTCAGGGAGGGCAGCAGCCCAGGCTGGCGAGCAGGGCACGGAGGGCAGCGCAGGCAGGAGCCGCCGGCCGTCGGGCGCATCCCGGGCCGCGCCTGGCTGGGTGAAGAAATCGGGGTAACCCGGGAGAATGAAGGGATGCCGGGCCGTGCTCCCCCGGCCCACCCAGCCCCGCCCGTGCTCGCGGCCGTACGGGGCGCGGAGCCCCCCGGAGCCCCCCGGAGCCCCCCGGAGCCCCCCGCAGCCTCCCGCGCCGCGCCGGGCCGGCCCCGCACAGCCGGACAAACAATGTGAGACTTGGCGGAACAAAAGCGGCGGGGCTTGGGTTGCTGAACACGTCTGAGGCCAGACGAGCAGCGCGATTTATTGGACTCGGTGAGAAAACCATAATAAAAAAAAAAAAGGGGGGGGGGGAGGACCGGGGGGCCGAGGGGGGAGAGGACTCTCAAAGCGTCTTTATTATGGGCTGGGGGCCGGGTGGGAGATGCCCCGGGAGCGGGTCCAGCTCCTGCTCGGGGCTGGGCGTGCGGGTCCAAGCAGGGCCGGCTCCGGGCTTGGAGTTTCTCCCAAAGCCCCGGGGACAGGAGCAGCTTCCTCCCCTTTTCCCTCTTCTCCTGTCCCGCCGCATCCGAGCTAAGAAACTTCGGGGACGGCCGGGCGCGTCCCCGACACCACCACCCCCTGCTTTTCTCTCGATCCGCGGGTGACCCAGACCCACTTTGGGTGAGGGGTTCACTTCTTTCACCTTCTCCCGAGTCGAGAATCCAGATTTGGGGTGCGGGCCCCCCCCTGCAGTTCCCCCCTGTCCCTCGGACAGGGGATGGCAGCGGCCTGGCAGGACACGGCCATTCCAGGCTCTTGTCCCCCCTCCAAGCGCGCCCGTGGATTCGCTGCTGCCCCCGGAGCCACTCCCGGGGCTCTGTGCTTTGCTCGAGGGGACGCTCGGGGTGCGCGGAGCCTCCCGTGGGGGGAGGCAGAGACACCCCCAAATCCTCGCTCCTGCGAGCGCCTTCCCCGCGGGAGCGGCCGGGGGTGCTCCGGGGACCTGCACACGGGAGAGCCGGGGAGCCAAGGGCCCGGGTACCCCCATCCCCGGAAGGGATTTTGGGAGGGGTGGGATGCGCGGAGCGGGATGCCCACGATGGAATAAGCGAACGCCAGTGGATGAAACGCGCGTGGAAACAGAGCCAGCACAAAGGTTCCGCGCTTCCCCCTCCACAGCCCGCGGCAGAACGCGGCTGGTGCGAAGAGAAGGGGACGCGGTTCCTCCCCAGCTCCAGAACTTCTCCTCGTGTGGCATTGCTTAAATTTCTGCCCCTGCCACAACAAGGTGGGAGCCGCTCCATGAATACCCCTGAAGCCCATGAATTCCTGCCGGGGAGCGGCCCATTGAGGTTCCCCCTCATCAGGCCGTGCAGGGCACCCAAATTAAATGGGTTTAGGGTTTTTTAGAAGATATTGAAGCCAGACGTGATGCCCCGGCCGAAATTCGCCTCTCGGTTGCAGCGGGCCCGGGTGTTCCGGTCCTGCCGCCGACGAAAAATCCCGTATGATTTTTGGTTGTTGGTTTTGCTGTTGCTTTTCTCTTTTTTTTGTTTGTTTGGTTTTTTTTTCCCTGCCAAGGAAGCTTTAATTTTTATTTTAATATTTAATTTTATTTTAACTTATATTTCAGTTCTTATTGCCCTTTATTGTTGCTGTTGTTTCGGTCTTAAAAAGCCTCATCCGTGCAGCTTATTCTTGATTCTTTCCTCAGCGCGGGGAAGAAGCTGCGCTCAAAGAGTGCGTGAGGAAAAATTCACCCGGGTTTATTTTGGGCTGTTTTTCGGGTTGTACTTGGACTGTCAGCTCTGTGAAAAAAGCACATGGTACCCACCAGGTCAGGTCCTGCCCAGCTCGGCTCCGTTTCTAGCCCCCGGAAATTAAGTTTTTCTGTATGCACTGGTGTGCGTGGAAGTTTTAAGGCTGGAAATCCTCAAATCTGCCGTTATAAGGGAGATCCCGCGATCGCGGCAGCGAGTCCTTCTGCTTCCTTGCTGTTTGGATTTTTTTCTTTCCCCCAGAAAGACAGCAAAGCACGGAGCAGGTTTTTATTTGTTAAGACACTCAAAACACACCCAAGCATTTTCTACAAATCGCTTGTGCCCTTCCCTAAATCCTCCCAGATCGGGCTGGTTCTAAAGCGATGTTAAATAAAATTAGAAATAAAAATGCACTGTCATCGGGGTAATCCCTGGGTGAATCCAAATTTGAAAGCAAAATCCCTGTCTTTGCAGCCTTTTTCAGGATAAATCGCAAATTTCGTCGTGTTTCTTCTTTTGGCAGGTTAAAAAAAAATTTATAATTTCCGGAGGGGACTGAAATAGAAATTACGGGGGAAAAAAATTTACGTGAATTTAATAAAGAGGAGGATATAAAGAGGGGCAGGCGTGCGGTTGTGTTCCTAAAATGACATCTCAGCGAGGGTGGGAATGGTTGAAGCCGGCCCCGCCGGGACCCCACGGAGCTGCTGCACGGCCACCCCCGGCGTGGGGGCTGCGAGGGCACGGCGGGCGCTGCTGCCTCTTTAACCGAGCCCTCTTTGCCTTCTCTTCCAGGATCCTCCGGCTGCGGCGGCCGCTCGGGGCCCGGCCCCGCTCTGCCCGCACAGGAGGAGCCGCTGGCGTGGCCCAGGTGGGTGCTGGGGAACCACGGAGGGAGAAATCGCGGGCAGAGCCCACCCCGGTGTGCGAGCGGCTCCGGGAGGGGTCGGGACGGGCTCTTTTCCTGAAAGAAGTTGGAGGCTGTAAATTTGGAAGGGGGTGCAGGTGGGGGGGACCCCTGGGTGTCTCCAGTGGGTGCTGCAGCCCCTCCCTTCTCCCGTGAGCGCCCGCAGAGTCTGCCCGAAATCTGCGTTTTTCACCCCCACCTAAGTCTGGAAGTGGAAGAAGGGAAAGGAGAAAGGTGCGAGACAGCTCCTCCCAAACCCTTTTGTGCAGGGGAGGCTCGCAGGAGCCCACGGGGAGGGGCGGAACAGCGGCGGTCCTGGGGAGCAGAGCCCCAGCCCCACTGATATTTTGGGGCTATTTCCACATCTCCCTTTCACCCAGTTATGGCTGTAAGTACTGGGCCTGATGTGGGCCAGACCAGTGGGTTCCCATTTTCCCAGTGGGGCAACTGGGAGAGAGGGCCCTGACAGTGTGGACTTGCTGCACTGGTGGTGGCAGCAGGAGAATCCAGCTCCAGAAAGAGACAAAAGCCATGAGTAACTTCCCAGCCCAAATTCACAGACCCAAACCCAGCTGGCTTTCCGCTAGGAAAAAAATAATTCCATGGCAAAGAGAACTTCAAGA
>NC_031793.1:454907-462387 GCF_001522545.3 Parus major | reverse complement strand
GGCGGCGCGCGTGTGCGCGCGGCCCCGCCCCGGCCCATTGATGAAGCGGGGAGCGCTGCAGAGGGGCGGGAGCCGGGGCTGGTGACGTCAGGCGGGCCCGGGCCAATGGGCGGCGGCGGCGAGGGCCGGGAGTGTGAAAGCATGAATGAAAAGTGCCGCGCGCCGCTCCCCCCGGCGCAGAGGCTGCGGGCAGCGGCTGCGGGCAGCAGGTACGAGCCGGGCCGAGCAGAGCCGATCCGGGCCGAGCCCAGCAGAGCCGGGCCGAGCAGAGCCGAGCAGAGCAGAGCGCAACAGAGCCGAGCCCATCCGAGCCGGGCCGAGCAGAGCCGAGCCCAGCCGAACCGAGCCCCCCGCGCTCCCGGCGCTCCGCTCCGAGGGAGAGGCGCGGGTGGCGGCGGCGGCCGAGCCCCGGTGCCCCGGCGGAGCGAGGGCTCCGCACCTCCCCGCAGCGCGGTGAAACAGGGATGCAGGTGAAAGAGGGATGGAGCGGAGCAGGGCGCTCGGCGAGGGATGCGGGTGGAGGCGGGAGGGAGGGATGCGGGCCGCCACCGGGAAGGAGAGGGATGCGGGTTCCTTCCCCGAGGAGGAGGAATGGAGGGATGCGGGCTGCCCTGGAGCCGAGGAACGGTGGGGGGAGATACGCGTTGCTCCCCAGAGGAAGGAAGGATGGAGGGACTCTGGAGAAGGAGAATGAGGGTTCCCCCCACCCCCGGAGAAAGGAAGGATGGAGGGAAGCAGAGCCCCCGAAGCAAGGACGGAGGGATGCGCGTTCCCCGCGAAAGAAGAAAGGACGGAGGGATGCGGGGAGAGGAAAGCGAGAGATGCGGTTCCCTACTGGGGAAAGCTGCCCTTTCCCCCTGAACGAGCGGAGGGATGCGGGTCCCGCTCCCTGCCCGAGATGCGAGGTCCTTACTCAGGGCCGGGGTCCTGAGCCGCGAGCGGGAGTCGCTCCCTTCCTTCTTTCCTCCCTTCCATCCCTTTCATCATTTCCTCTGTGTTTTTCTGTGTTTATTCGTCGCTATTCCTCCAGATCTCGGCTGAATCCAAAGCATCACAAGTTACTATTTATATTAACCGGCAGGTTTTTCTCGCAGTCATTTTGTTTAGAGAGCGTTAAACGCATTTGTGGGTGGGGAAATGTCCTTTTGGTCTTTTATGCATATTTTAAGTTGTGGGTGCAAATTATATTTGCTTTGATTATTACCAGTTTGAATGCATTAATTTGATAGTTATTAAAAATAATGTGGGCTTAATTCTCGGCACCTGCAGAATATAATTTGGTTTGCAAATGAAACAAATTGAAACTCGGCAGAAAATAGGCAGCCCTTGCGTGGTTATCCTGCAATTCTGCTTCAAATTGTGTTTGCGAGGGGCCTGATCCTGCGTGTCCCGGTGATGCTCAGGACTCTGTGTCCTGGGCTGCAGGAACAGGGCCGGGGCTGTAGCTGGATGAAGATATTATGGATCTGGCTGCTAATATTTGCATCTCTTTTTATTCGTTTTCCTCCCTCGTTCCTTCCTTAAAAGCCACGTGCCCCCGAGCCCATGGAGAAGAGGAGGTTGGCTTTTTCCTGCTGATGCTGTAGACTCCAGGGGTTGGTTGTTATCTTTGGTTATCTAGCTGTATGAGTGGTGTCGATTCTTCATAAAGCTAGATAACCGAAAGTAAAAATAACCCCATTACACGCCTGAGGAGGATGTGGAGAAGAAAGGAAATTCATCGAGAGGAAGAGGAGGAAAAGAAAAAATTAAAAGGAAAAAAAAAAAAAAAAAGAGAAGAGAAAGGAAATGAGTGGCGGAAAAAATGGGGGAAAAGACAACTTTCAGAGACTGGAATTAAAACCCGAGGTAGGATTTTTTTTTTGTTTGTTTTCTTTTATTTTCTTTTATTTTTCTTTTGAGGGGGGTTGTTTGTTGGGTTTTGTTTTTTGGTTTTTTTTTTAAAAGAACCTATTTTCCTCCTGTGATTTTAAGAGTTTACTGATTCTGGGCATGGGAAGAAACCGACTGTGTTGAGAAAGACAAAGATGTTACCGCTCTCTCCTCAGCCGTTAACTGTAATTGAATTAACAAAGTAAAACTTCCAATCAGATTATGAATTAGTTAAGTCCAGGACCCAGACTACAGATCAAGGATGAACTTTCATTGCATAACCAGTCGTAGAGCATCAGAGAATCCATAAATCAATACAGATTACTGTGTTGGATTATCTGTTTAATAAAGCAGCAACAGAGCAATGTTTATTAATGGTTGTTTTGCAAATATGAGTGCTGGATTCTTTTTCCTTTTTTTCTGCCTTCCCTACCCCCTCTTCCCTATCTGTTATACAGATAAATATATTTTCCTCCTTGACAGCTATAACTTGATATCAGTATTAGAAAGAAGGATATGGTGATTTGGAAAATGGTTTCTTGCAGTTTTCTTTGTTTTTCTTCCCTTGTGTCTCTATCCAAATCCTTTCTTTCTTCTTTTAACCCTTTGTTTATGAACGTTTCTTTGAATGGGCTCAAGATTCTTATTTGGGGATTTACAAAGGATATATATATATATATATTTTATATATATATGTATAAAACTTGTGTGTGGAACCGCATGGGACTAATTGGGGAACTTGATTTTGCTTAATTTATCTTCTCTGCAAATTGATGCTGGTTCTTATCCCTCTTTAATTGTTTATGCATCAACCTCTTCCTTATGGAAACCAGGATTTTTTAAATCTGCTCTACCATAGAAGGGAATTTGGAGTCAAAGAGGTGAACTCGGTGCTTCCCACTTGCTTCTAATAATCAGACTGGGTGCCCGAGATGCCACCTACAAAACACAGGAACCTATTTGAAAAGGTTTCTTGATCTTGCTTAGAAGAGCACAAAGATCTCATGGTGGATTAAGATAAAATAATATCAAAACGGTGATTCCAAGGAGGAAAAAAAAACCCAAACCAAAAAAGACTTTATAATAATAAAGAGCTAATGTGGGTGATGGCACCTGAACTAATTTTGGAAAGGAGCAATTATAGCTTTGTGACTTTATGAAAACCCTCTTGTGAGAGATGTAGAAATGAGCTGACTTTTGACCTGTGCTGGACCCGCTCGTTTCGCTCGTGTGCTCTTTTAAAGATTATGGGATCTTTAAAAAAACCAAAAGGCCAAGAGGAACTGTCCCTGGCACTTCGTTCAGGGAAGGGCTGTAGTGCTGGGTGTGACATGAAAGATTTGTCCTGCTCATATGATTGCTTGAAATTAATAAACAAGATATTATTCCCCTCACCCATGGCCCTGTAATTCAGAATAATTTAGTATATGTGTTAACTGAGAGCTCTGTAATGATCTGCTTGGGGAAAGCTTAGGGGAAATCTTCTTTCCATGTCCCCATTGAGGTTCACCTGGGTGCTGCCATTGTTCTTGGTGCTGCTCCCGCAGCCCATGCTGACAGTGGTGGGGATGTAGGGAAGTTTTTACAAGCTCTTATTTGATTCCCTGTTCTCTGTTGCCATCCTGCTGCTCTCCTGGCCAGGAGGTTTGTCCCCAGTCAGAGGACAGGGCAACAGGGAATCAGCTCCAGGAGCTTTGGTCCGTGGGCAGGGAAGGGGTGACATCTTCCACGGATACTCACACCCTGAGCGTCTGGCAGGATGAAGTTGGACACCCTTGGCTTCGGTGACAAAGCGGTGACAAAGCTCTCTGCACGGAGCTCTCCTCGCTCATCCTTCCCAGGCAGACGGAGCCAGGAGGACTCTTGCTGGCCCAGCCGGGTGCTTGCCACTCCAGCCAGGCTGGTGGAGCAGGCTGTGCACCGAGGGGTGGCCCAAAGTCAGGGTGTGAAGGGTGCGGTGGCTCCCCAGGGGGACCAAGGGCTCTTATTCGGGGTGAGCACTGGGGAGCTGCCATGTGCCATCCACCATTGGCCAGTGGCTTCCCTCGAGGAGGGAGAAAAGTGCCTTTTCTCCAATCAGGGGCTGGGAGCAGAGCTATGTGAGCATCTTTTGGTGCTCCAGGGTGACCAATCCTGGTCTGTGCGCCACTGCCATAGGCTGATTTGGATGGTGTCACTTCTTGGCTATAACAAAGGCATGAGCAGGAGTGGGGGGATGTAAACTGGGACAAGGATGAAACTCGTCCAAGAATTTAGCAAACCATGTGTGGAGGGCCCTGAGCCAGGGGCAGGAGGTGCCTGTGCTGCTCGGTGATGGAGGAGGTGTGTTTAAAACCCACCGGGACCAAACTGTCTCTCTGGAGCTTTTGCACCTCATTCCCAGCTGCAAAAAGCTCCTTTTAAAATGCTGGTGACCCCCATGGCCATTCATGGTGGCACTGTGGGGCTGAAGCACCTCGGTGTTCATCACCCATCCCTTTGTGTTCCCAGCACGGGAGGGAAATGGGAGCCAGTTCCAGCCCACTCTTTGGGTCCCTGGGTCCTCCTGGTGCCACAAGCTGCAGTCCCTGGGGTCTGTGGGTGCTGTCAGGCACTCTTCAGCCAGGTGGAAGTTCTTTTTAACCTGAGTTTTTGTTGTGTGGAGCAGTATTTCCAGTGGCAGGAGTGTCCGTGTGACTGTGAGCTGGGCTCTCTCCAAGGGCTTTGGAATAGTCTTGCAAACAGCTGATTTTTAATTTTTTTTCCTCCTTTTCTCCCTGATTTACTCCTGGAGTGCAGCAGCAGTAAGCTCTGTGTGTTTGCATGACATTGATCCAAATTGCAGTTTACATGTGGCCGTTTAAGCTTGCTTGGACACTATGATTTGACTGGTTAACACTCAGCACTGTCTACTCTGCTCTCCCTTCTGGCCACATAACTGCTGAAGACATTAATAGGAGACACACTCGCATGTTTGGGAGCGAGGTATCAGCTCTCCACATCGTTCTCTTGCTTAGCAGCACTTTGGAGTCAGGGGAAAAAAAAAAAGGAGCAAATGCAACGCTATTTTTTCCATAATTCAGTGAGCTGCTGAGGAGAATGAGCCTATACAACTATAATTGTTGCAAATTATTAATTTCACTCAGTAGACCCCTTTAGCTTCTGTCTTTAATGTTTATGTTGGCAGTGTAAAAATGCAGCAGAGCAGTTTGTTGCTGAGGGCAAAGCCCTTTTGCACCACTCTCATTGTACCAGCGATGCTCTGCACAGGTCGGGGGACTGGCAAAAGGACAGAAATACTTGTGCTGCTTGGTGCTTCCAGTGAATATGAAATTTTACTTTGTGATGGATAAAATATGTGTATTTTTTACATTTCACATTTGAAAATTCTCAGCCCTGAATGATGAAAAGTATCTAAGAAATGTTTTTTTCTTTAAAAAAAATAATCATGATTTTGTGGTGTTTGAGGAAAACAGACATTTCCCTATTTAAGGAATTTTTTTGCTAGCCTTCTACAATTTAAAACTGAAAACAAAAGGAGGCCCTGATGGCTCAAGCCCTTTGAGGTCTCTCTAGTACATGAAGTGTCCCTTGTCCTCCCGGCACAGTCCCACGCACCCCGGGCTGGGCAGGTGTGGAACAGCACTGCTGTTCTTCCACAAAGAAATCACACCAATATGATCCAAATTTCCATGAATCTATTTAGTTTCGAAATACATAGAATAGAATTCCTTCCCACAAGCAATGGCAGCTGGATTTGGAGGGAGAGGGGATGGTTTTTGGAGATGCTCTGGCAGCAGTGACTCGTTCCCAGCAGCAGGTCTCCAGGCTGGTTTTGGGGTGCTGCCTGGGGCAGCTGCTCAAGCTGGGCTTGGGAGGATCTCGGTGCCAAGGACAACGTGAGGGTTCCTGCCACGGGCACCTACGGGGTCAGAATCGCTGATTGAAGCCTCCAGCTGCCGGAGCGGGGCTGAGAGGGGAGCACATCTTTGTGCTGAGAACAGAGTCTTTCCCTCTTCAAACAATCAGGGCTTCAAACCCCTGAGCGTTTTCAAGGGAGCGATTTTTATGTCGGGATTATGATAAACCGGCTGAGTGGGCGCGCTAAGCCGCCATAGGAATCAGATCAGGCCCTGCTTTAATTTCAGCAAGTGGCGGCTGTGTGGGAACGGAGGCTGCGGTGATGCTCGGAATTAACCGTGTGGGCCCCGGTGCCCCGAGAGGAGCAGGGGCTGCAGGAGGGGCACCGCCAGCGTCCTGCTGTCCTTGTCCTTGTCCCTGTGCCGAGGGGCTCCGGCCTCCGAACCGCGGCACTTTGCAAGGTGCTCTGCAGCACCCCGGGGTGATTTTGGGGAGGCCGGTGCTGATCTCGGTATGACAGGAGAGGGGATTTCTTCAATCGCCCATCCCGGGGTGCCAAGGCGGTGCTGGGTGCCCGGCAAGCGGTGACAGAGGTGACAGTGCCCCGAGGGGGACAGAGCTGGAAGGAAAATGATGATCTCTGTGTTCTGCAGGCTGCTGGGAGGAGGAGGGCAGGTGCCTCAGCTGCAGCCGGGGTGATCGGATGTGAAAGCGGAGCCGCGGCTCTCGCCGCTGGCAGCTTCGCTCTCCCCACGGCCCGCCCGGGAGGCTTTGCTGGCCCAGCCTTGTGTCACAGCGCTGCCGGTATCACGGCAAGGGGCTAAATCCAGTCCTGGGGCCGCATTCCGGCTTGTCCGGAGGGATTTTCAGGGACAGACACGGCAAGGGACGCGTGCGGGTCCCGCCGGCTCCTGTCGCTGTACGAGCCGGGGAAGGGCCGGCGGGCACGGGCAGGAGCTGCTGCCGGCAGGGCTCTCATGGCCCTGGGTAGTTCTGCAGGAAAAGAAATGCGGAATTTTGTTTTCGGGGTCCCGTGCCGGCTGCGGAGAGGGATGCCCCGAATCCCGGGATTATGGCTGGGGGATGTCCATATGTACAGAAGCCTGCAAGGCTGACGGGGAGCTCCTGGACCGACACTTCTGCCTGAATCTATCTCTGATTATCAGTGGATCACAGTCTCTTGCTCACTGTAGAACTCCAGGATTTATCCTGCTACAGCTGAGAGCAGACTCGGACCTGGCATCTGTAAATGTACAGCTAAAGCTGCATAATCCTCACCCGGCATCGACAGCCGTGGCTTGAGCTTCGACTTTGACAGCCCGGGCTAGGTGTAAAAATAATTGTAATTCCACTTTTGGGGGGTTTAAATTGCTGGAGCAGGGACAAAAGGAGTAGTGCCCAGGATGCTGGTGCAGGAGGAGGGAGCATCCATGTTGGGTGCATCTGCTGCCTTTAGCTGCTCGGTCTCGTGTGATGCATTTTCACAGGCAAGTGGAGGACATGAGGTGGAGCTTGCTCTGGGATAGGGAGAAAATGCAGGTTCTCAGGAAGGAGGGAAAAAGTGCTGATTAATAAGTGTTGGGAATGAAAAAGACTGGATACTCATTGGTGGTGGACTGGCCTGGTTTCGAGCCCTGTGTGGCTCCAGGGGGCTGTTGGCTCATCTCATGGCCTTGCATTGTTTAGGTCAAGGCAGGTAAATCAAGTTTAATTTGACCTTCAGCAAGTTCCTTCCTGATGGAATTTCATCCTCTATTGAAAAAAAAAC
>NC_031793.1:450460-454817 GCF_001522545.3 Parus major | reverse complement strand
AAAAAACCCAAAACCAAAACAAAAAACCCAAAAATCAAACCAAACAAACAGAAAAAGCAAAACCCAAACCCCAAAAGCATTTCTGGATCAGAGCTCTGGGAAGGGAAAGGGGCTCCCTCAGATCCTCTTCAACCTTTTCAAGTCACAGAATGCTCTTTGGAAAGGAGAAAGAGCTGTTCCTAAGAAATCTGCTTTGTTTTATCTATGTCTCCCTCTCTGTGTTTTAGTAAATTTCTGCTGTTTTGGTTGAGTGAAATATTCAGTTTTTACAGGATTTCATAGGAGTGGATTGTTTTAGGGATTCCCGGGCTGGAGCGGGCAGGAATGCGTCTGAGCCAAATAACCTTTCTCTGGCATCAGCAGGCACCAGCTGCTTGGGAGGAAAGTGCTTGAAACCCTACAATTATGGGATAATGTATTCCAAGAGAGTTTCTTGGCTTTCCATTCCTGAGCTGGAGAGTTTATATTCCCTCCCTGATCCTTGTAAAATGTTGCTGAACTTGGATGTTCTTGTCACCTCGACGGTGTGGACGATCCCGCAGCAGCAATCGGCAGGATCTTGGGTCTGGGCAGGAGGGAAAAAAGCCAATTTTTCTGTCATTTGCTTTGAATTTGTCTCTGTGACCCTACTTGTGGCAGAGGAATCGTATCTTTGAGAAGATCTGGAGGGCCACCGGCTTCCACAGCCACATGTAGAGTCAATGGAAAGGAACGGGGAATTAACAATATAACTTGGATTGTTCAAGGGAATTGGGCACGTAATTCACTCAGGAACTTTGATTAATCCTGCAGGGCACTGTCAGTACCCAGTGTTCCTGCTGGGGCCTGCCCAGAAGGGGCATCAATTGACCCCTTTGGTTGGGGGGAGGTTTGAGGGCTCAGGATGTTAAACTGGACTGGAAAGGGACCACGGAGGACGGGTGGCCTTGGGCCACCGCCCCACCCCACAGTTCTGTAGACAAACTCCACTCTCTGAAGGTTTTTCTCTCTTCTTCCCCTTTGTTTTGCCTTCAGAAAACAAACCCCAGTAACAAACACACATGAGTATTTTTCTTCTTCTTTTTTTGTGAGATAAGGTCTTTTCAACATTAAACCCACCCATGTGCAGGAGCATCAGCAGGGCTGGCTGGGTTTCTGGAGGCTGAGTTTTCCCACGGATCTGTGCACGCTCTTTGCTCTAGAAAATCAGCGATTTTTGGAGATGAGGGAGAGGGAGGAAGCCCAGCCCCTGTGCCCAGCTCGGCTGAGGCTCTGACAGCATCGGGACAAGCTGGCAGAAATGCCGGAGTGAAAGCAAGCTGCCTCCCTCCTCTGGTGCGAGGGATGGCCACGGAGCAGGTTGCCATGGAGAACCGGGATTATTCTGCGCGTGTGTGTGTACAGGCTGGGGGGAATCTCGTCATTTTTTTAAAAACCATTTTTGATGGAGTGTGATGCCGTCAGCGGCCGCGCTCGCCCGACCTTGGGAGCTGCAACCTCCAACCCCAGCCCCGTCCCCTCCTCCCCTCCTCCTGCAGCCACAGCTCCTGCCCCAGCCCCTCCATCGGACTCTTATCTCCAATAATCCCCCCGTAAGAGGGCTTTCTGCTTGTTATGACACCCAGTGAAAGCGTGGGAGAAAGATCCTTTCTTCGCCCTTGTCCTCCACAGCCAGCCACTAGCCTGAATGGGAGGCTTTTTTGTGTCTCTGTGTGCCTGACTAATTGAGCTGAAGGACTTGCGTCTGGAAGGGCTTGAAAGGGACTTTTGTTGCCACTGCGGAGTTTGTGGAAGGCGAATGAGCCCTGCTTTCTTAGGGAACGCGGGTCCTGGGCAAATTTGACTCTCGAGTGCTCACGCCTCCCAGTTCTTTGGGAAAATTAGAAAAAAAAAAAAGGGTGGTGGGATTGAATTTTTTGTGTTGTGTGTGGAGTTTTTTGGGGGTGATTTTTGTTGGGTTTTTTTTTTTGGAGCACTATTGGCAGCTCCAGGCGCTGGAGAATTGAGTCTGGCAAAAAAAATTCTGGCCCTGGAAGGTTGGTGAGCTGGCTGTAAAAAAAAGGGCTTGGTGAGATGAGCTAAAACTGGCTAAAAATAACAGTATCAGAAGCCCTCCAAAAATAACAGTATCAAGAGCCCTTGCCTCCAAAAATAACAGTATCGAGAGCCTGTGCCTCCTGCATTTTTTAAGGCCTGATAATCAAAACCCAAATCTTCTCTGTCATTCCATGGGAAATTGTTTTGTGGTCGAAGGATGCTTTCACATCCCATTGCATCCTGAGAGGTGATGAGCACCAGTTATCACAAGACAGTTTAAGTGGCTGCTGCAAAATTCCTCGTTTCCTCTTGGCCTTAACCAGAGTCATGAAAAGTTGGGATTCTCCCTAAAAGTGATTTAGTAGTTGCTTGGTGTCAGGTGATGGCCAGGTGACTCCTGGCAGCAGGAAGGAATCCTTCTTGTACCTGTAACAGCCCCAAGCCCACATCTTCCTTCAAACACCCACCATCCTGCTTGGCAGGAAAAACCAAGGTGTTTTGCCACAGCAGTTTGGGACTTTTAAAGGTTCTTTTCCATTGGAAAGTTTGGTTTGGGCTGCCATCCCTGTTGGTACCTTCTGCTGCATTTTTGTTCCCATTACGGGAACGTGGTGTTTCCATGTGTCCAGGATAATTTCTTGCTGCCTTTGCTGATTTTTCATTATCTGACACTGGATTCATTCAAAGACCTCCTCCAGCCCATCTTTTTCCCATGGCATGGCCATGCAAAGCCTACTGCTGAGTGTCTCTCCTGGAAAACACCCTCTGGCAAGGAAGGAACTTGGGCTTTGGGATGAAAACAGGGTTTTTGAGGCAGAAAGCTTCTTGGCATCTGGCAAAGACTGGGCAGAGGCTTTTTAAGTAGCTGGTGGGAGAAATGAGGAAGAAAGTGGTTGTGTGGGGTCAGTTTGTTCCTGTTGATTATTTCCCATGGGATGTGCAGCCCCAGCACCTCGTTGAGAAGCTGAAATTGTTGCCCATAATATATTTCCAATAAATGTATTTCCATGGCAATTTCTCAAACCTTCTCCCCTTCTACCCCCTCTCCCCACTTTTTCCTTCATTACAGAGATCTTGCAGGTCCCTCCACACAAGAAATTCCTGTGGAAGCTGCCAGGGTCCATTCCATCCCCTGTGTGGATAAACCCTCACAGGGTGTGTTATTGGTTTCTAATGACAAGGGATTAAAACTGAAAGTTTTAATCAGTAAAATGCTGAAAGTTACATTTTTCATGGGGTGATGTAGAGGCTGCAAATGCCCACAGCTCGTCTTTCCCCACCCTGTGCCCACAGATTGCAGTTGGGTGTCTTCAGGAGTTTTCCAGGGCCAAAGAGGTGCATCAAAGATGGGGGAAAACCAGAACAAATGGGTTTGGAACAGATGTAGACGTGAGCAGTGAAACTTGGTAGAGAGGTGAGGTGAAAGCAAAGAGAGGTGAATGAACTTGAGGCCTGCTAAATAAAAAAAAAACTATCAACAATTTGAAAATCACTTTTGGAGCTGGAGCCAAACCCCTTTTTCATGTGACTCCCCTTGGAGTTTTTAAACCCAGCAATTTCTGCACTGCTCTTTGTCAACGTTGTGCTAAAGCCAGCCTTGCTTTTGTGTCCTGCAGCCCGAGGCCCGTGCTGCCGCAGCTCTGGGGATGCCCTCGACACCAGGTATTTGTTAATGAAGCCTGACTCGTTACTGCCCCGGGAAATGACAATTCCTGGGTGTTTGGGTGCTCGGGAGGCAGCACCTGAGGGGTTTGTCCTGTCAGCCCCATGCCAGGATAATGCACTTGTGTGTTGGTTATTAGTGATGAGTGACCATGTCTAGGCATGGCTGTACCCACCTGCATCCTCCAGCCCTTCTCCTGTGCAGGACTTGGCTTTTATTTTATTATTTTTATTTTTTTTTAAATGTGTGTGTTTGTTTTTCTTTGTTTTTTTTTAAATATACTTTCCAATCACTAATTAAAAAAACATAAAAATCACACAATTCCAGTTTTGGAATGATGTGTGAACTTGGAAATAGGGGCTTGGAGTCAAAACAAGATGAGGGGAGCAGAGCAAGGCTCCTGCCTCTATGGGCTAGAGGCCAGAAGACATAAAGAAACCCAAGTTACTGGTGCCTTTTTTTTTTTTCCCTTAATATTATTCATTATTTATTTATTTTTCTTCTTTTTTTTATTTTTCAGTAGGGAAAGGGGTTTGCCAAAGTGCACATCTCAAGTATATTTTACCTTCTGCAGGGGTTTTATTATGCTGGAACCAGCTAAATATAAATATAAATATAAATATAAATATAAATATAAATATAAATATAAATATAAATATAAATATAAATATAAATATA
>NC_031793.1:448286-450445 GCF_001522545.3 Parus major | reverse complement strand
ATAAATATAAATATAAATATAAATATAAATATAAATAGCCCTTAAATAAAAGGCCTTTTTTTTTTTTTTTATAACTGACCAGTAGTTCTGGGCTCATGCATTTCAGAGCACAGCAAACTGACTCTAAACCAATAATTTTTATGGCATCTCAAACCAAACCCCTAAAATTTGGGAAATTCTTGTCCTTGCACAGATTGTTGCTGCTGCACTTAACACCTTACAGCTTGAATCCCATGAGATTTTGAGAAAATTGGGAAAAAGATCAAATGTAAAGGAGGTATAGGAAGTAACAGAAAATTCAGGAGGTTTTGGAACAAATAAGGAATAATTCTTGGGCAAAACACAGCAATAATCCTAAAGTGCTTTATTATTGTGAATCAATACAATCTTGCTATAAAATATTTAAAATTCTGCCACCCATCTATTGCTCTACAGCCCATCGTAATATTCATAATTCCTGCAATCCCAACATTCAGTGAGCACGAGGTCACTACCTGGAATTTCCTTCTTTCAGTTCCCAGCACTGGGACCTTCCCATCTTTGGGGCTGGGATTGGGAACTGGGATTTTTACCAAGGTTTGGAGGAGCAGGGCAGTGATCCCACACCGATGCCACGCACGCTTCCAATGTGCTCTGAGCATTCCAGGATGCTGGACAGGTCACAGGGATGTGGATTTGGGACCCAGTGCCGCCACCTCCACCCTCTGCTCCTCCCTTCGGAGGACCACGGGCTGACCCAGCTCTGGGGGAAATTGTAATTTCATTTTTTCCTCAATGAAAACATTGGTGGGGAGAGGGGGGAGAAGGAGAATGGAATCTTGGTGCGTTTTGTGACTTTGCTCAGCAGATGAAGAGCCAGGGGCTCCAAGGCCAGCCCAGTCAGCGGGTTCGATGTGAGCAGCCAAAGCCTTGTGGCTGCCAGGACCCTTCTCTGCTGCACCACCCGAGGGTTTCACCTTCTGCCAAGAGCGGCCTGCTCCTCTTCTTTCCCTTCCCTTTCTTTTCTATTCTATCTTTTCCTTTATTTTCTTACCTAACAGTTATTTAATTTTTTTTCTGATTTATTTTTTAATTTTCCTTTTTCTTTGTATCACTTTCCTTTTTAATATTTCGTTTTCCTTTCATTTCATTTTTCCTTTTGTTGTTGTTGTTGATTTTCTATTTTTTTCCTTTGTTTTCTTTTCCCATTTTTTTTCCCCCCAATTTCGTGCTTAAGCCTGCTTTGTCTTGTCTCCTGCCGGAACGTTTAACGAAGGGGCAGCCGCTCCCACCCCAGTGGGGTTTTTCTTGTTGTTTTGGTATTTTCCCGATGCTTTGTTCCACCTTCCCCAACCCGGTGCCCACCGAGGGGTGCGGCTCGGGGTGCCCACGATGGATGGGGAAGCACAAAGCCCCAAGGAAGACACGAGGGCTCTTGTTATCCGGGCCGTGCAGGAAAGAGTTAACCCATTAGAAATTCCGAGCCCTTCTTCCGATAGTTAAACCTGATTTGCATGCATTTGCATAATGAATGTCATTTGCATTCTTGGAGGTTGGCTACTTCTGTGGGAAAAGTCAAAGCGGGATTGCGGGGAGGGTGAAGGGGGGTCGGTGAAGAAAGAAGGGAAGATTTTTTTTCCCCGCACCCCCACGCATCTCTGCCCCTCGCCATCCTCACCCAAACGCTCTTTTTCATCCCCTTCTTTCCCCCCATTTTTCCCCCCTCGAGGCCTTCCTGCCTCTCCCATGCTCAGGACGCACAAAGCCAACCATCGCTAGGCCGAGGCGAGGCGCATCCTCTCCCTCTTCCCCCCCTTCCCCTCCTTTAATTTCTGCCTCTAATTCCGCCTTGGCTCCCATTCCCTGCGCCCTCACGCGCCGGGGGCTGCGGCCCTGTCCCTCCCCTCCCCGTGGGTGCATGCGTGCTGAGGGGGAAGGCAAGGTGGGAGCCACCATTTTAGGCAGCTGCTGTGTAAAATGGCCGATTCCCCTTCCTCGGGCCCAGCCAGGCGGGTGGGAGCGTTCTGGCACCTTCCATGGGCCGGGCCGGGCCCCGCTCGCCGCGCTCCGCGTGCCACGGCCTCGCCACGGGGCCTCGGCCCGAGGGCTCATCCCGGGGCCTCGGCCCGAGGGCTCATCCCGGGGCCTCGGCCCGAGGGCTCATCCCGGACCAAGGCCCG
>NC_031793.1:435991-448094 GCF_001522545.3 Parus major | reverse complement strand
GGCCCGAGGGCTCATCCCGGGGCCTCGGCCCGAGGGCTCATCCCGGACCAAGGCCCGAGGGCTCATCCCGGGCCTCGCCGCGGGAATTGGGGATTTCCCTTCTCCCGCCGCCGCTGGGGCGTCACAGCCGCGGAACCCCTCAGCCGACCCGCGCCCCCAAATCAGCCTCTTTCCATCTCACCGCCACTTTTTACACTTGGGAATGGCACCAAAGGCAATCCTATCGTCTTTTTTTACCGTATTTTAAAAGTTACTGTTCAGAATACCCTCCGTGCTCCTGGGGACGTTGTGGGGCTTGAGGCTTGGCTGCAGGATTTTTTTCTAGATGCACTAGATGATGTTTCATTCTTTGTGTACTGTGATAACATTAGCAAAACAGCTGTTTAATTATTTTTTTTACCCCTCCTCCCTCTTTTGGACTAGAAAAATTCAATAGCCTCATTTTTTTCTGTTGCTGAAACCATTTCATGGCAGTTTAAGAAAGGGGAAAAGAATCAACGTGAAACAAGAGTGACTTCATCCCCTCCTGCGTGTGATGGGCTGAGGCATGAGAGGCTTTGCCTGGTCCAGGTGATCTGTGGGCACAAAGTTACTGTGCTCAGAATAATGTTAAAGAGAGGAAACAATCTCTTCTCTTCTTGGTGGGGTGGGAAGTGATTAATTTTACTACAGCACTGGAAATGTAGTGGGGTGTTTTATCTAAAGACCCATTGCAAGAGGTTTGTGGTTTAGGTGAAAATCTTGGTGCTCCATGAGGCTGCATTTGTTGTTCTTTTTAATTTTTCCCCATCCCTCTGTTGCCATGAGACCTGGAAACTTAAAAGCCTAAATATGCTAAGTGAGTTTAACCCTGATGTGACAGGAATTTTGAAAGCAGATTAAAACCAACTCAAAATTTATCCCTAGAAGAAAAATCACATTTTTTGCTTGGGGGCTGATGCTGGAGCCCCAGGCACGCCTGTCTGGGGGCAGCCCCGTGGGGAATGTGGCTGGGCTTGGCTCTAGCCCGGTCTCTGGTGGGGTCTGTGAGGTGGGAAGGGACTGGGGAAGGGGTGACTGTCACTGCTGGAGCCCTTTAGCTGGAGCTGGGAAGGATGTGTGGCCACGCGCTCCACTCTGCCTGCCAAACGTGCTTAGTCAGGAATGGGAAATACTTCCCTAAAACTTGCAAAAATGCGCTAAGGCTCTTAGCTCTTGGGCTAAGCTGCAGCTACTTAGTCCACTTCTCACTGCTTTTATTTATAAACTTCAGTCTGTGCTGGGGGATTTTTTTTCCCCTTCCTTTTTTCTGATTCCTTCCCTAGGATGGGGCACAGGAGTGTGTTGGAAGCAGAGCTGGAAGGAGAGGATGGGTCTGGGCATTGCTGCTCTGCTCCCACCAGTGCCACTCACTGGCTTTGCACCACTGAATTTTCACAGGATCAGATTGTGTCTGATTTCTGTAGTGTTAGAGATGATTTACAGGACTAATGGACAGGAGAACGAGCTCTTTCTCTGGCCCCTCCTCGGTTAAGACATGGCAATTCTGCACTGGGTATCTAAATCCATGTGTAGCCTCTGAGTAGCCACAGCTGGAAACAGAGTTTGTAGTGATGGAAAGTATATAAAGTGAACATTAATATACTATTAAAACAAAAAACAATTCTGTAGAGATACTCCAAAGCATCCAAAGGGTCAGGGCTGCTCAATTTTGGTATTTTCAAGCAGAGATGAACAGCCCTGGAGCTTTGTCCCTTGGTTCCAGCTGCACTGAGGGTGGCAGTCACAGGGTGCATCCTGTCAGGCTCCTTCTTTGACCCGAGACTCTTCCCTCAACGAGGCTCTTGCTCGATGTGTCCCTGTGCTTGGCCACAGCAAAGTGCTCAGGATAAATCCCCCCGGCCTCAGGGTGCTCTGGGCTTGGCTTTGGGCCTTGCTGGAGCAATCACTGCCCCTGGCAGGGAGAGAGACATGGAGAACACAGCTCCTCAGAAGACAAAGAAAGAATAGCAAAGGTGTTTTTTCACTTAGATTTAGAGCTTTTGGTCCTGCTTGTAGCTTTTGTGTACCTGAAGCTGGTTTTGCTAGTGCTCACGTCTGCAGTGAGATGCTGGCGGGCACCACACGTGGCAGGGACAGGGTATGGTGCAATGAGAGCTTTTCCCCCATTTCAAATTGCCCCAGACCCTGGCTCCTCTTGCTCCCTGCAAGGCTGAGACCCCACAGAGGCATCTCAAGTTAGGAAAACAGTCCAGTTTCAAAGATGCTGAGAGTTTTTGAGATGAATTCTCTCTCCCTCATTCCGCTTTCGTGTCAGAAGCGTGGCTGTAATCTCCCTTTCCTGGTGTAATCCGGCCAGGGAACATGGGGCTGACATTTAACGAGTTCCGATCCTCTTTTCTCTCTCTTGCCAGGCTGGCCATGGGTTCACCCTACGTGATGCTCATTTTCTGGCTGACAAGGTGTAGGTCTCTGGCCCTGGGGAGAGTTCACTGGGAATATCATGGTAAGTGGATTTCTAAAATTTTTAAATTTTTTTTAAAAGACTTTTCCTAAGCTCTTACTCTGGGTCTGGCACCATCAGGCTGCCAGGATGAACTGAGTGTCTCCATGGCAAGTGCTTGGGGGCTGCTGAGAGCTCATGGTGACCAGGTGGTGGGGAAAAAGAGGAGCCAAAATCTCCATGGTCACCAGCACCTTCCTTGCTGACCACTTGGGCCAAAGCCTCAAACATCTGGATTTTTTTCTGTGTTTAACATCTTTTTTTGTGGGTTTGTTAACTCATAATGCCCAAGCCCTGGGAGAGGTGTGTCTCATCCACAGGAACAAAGGGCTCCTTTGGGGTTCTTCGGGGAGGAGAGTTCCCTGTTAAATGGAAAGGGGATAGTAAAGGTGTTTCTGTTGTGTTTGATTTTAGCTCAGATTGGCTCATTATTACATGAATCAGGAGTGGGGGTTATATGGAAAACCCCAGCCCCCAAAAGCCATGAGCTGTGAGGAGCTGCCAGCAGGACCTTGTCTTGAGGCCCCCTCAGCAGAAGCCCCTCACCACAGCTGATCCCACTTCGCTCCTCCTCTCCCTGCTCCTGCTGGCCGACCCTGGGCTGGAGCATGATGTGGATCCTGATTTCCAGCAGCGTCTGTCCAGGCTGAGCAGGGCTGCTGATCAGCACCAGACCTCGGCATGGGGACACAGCACCGGCTCAGGCATGGCCGGGGTGCAGAGGACACCGGGACAGCCCCATCCTGCCCTGCACGTGGCTCTGTGGGCCACTCTCTGGTGAGCCTGGGGATGTGGTACCACTGTGCTGGGTCCCACTGGGCTGTGGGGATGGCAGGTAGAGCCCACCCCGATGGGCAGCTGGCCTGAGGTGGAGGTGATGGGCAGGGGGAGAGGTGCTGCGATGGGACAGTGCGTTTATTATCGAGGCGCAGCTGAAGCGGGTCCTTTGCCAGTGGTCAAGTCTGAATCACAAACTCCGCATTGTTTCCAAGTGTGTTCAGCACATTTCCCTTCTCCCCCTCCCTTTCCCTTTCCTCTCCTCTCGCCCTTGCACAAAGCTGTCATTGTGCTGGGGACTTGGTGATGGCAGCGTTGTTATTTGGTAAAAAAAAAAAAAAAAGGAAAAAAAAAAAAAAAAAAAAAAAAAAAAAAAAAAAAAAAAAAAAAAAAAAAAAGAAGTGGGGAGGGGGGACCCAACAAGGTGAAGAGGTTTAAATCAGCTTAGCCCAAATGCCAATTAAAAACCAAAGAGGATTAGGCTTGTGATCAGCAGAATAGACAGTCATTGTACCCGGGAGGAGGTTCCCCCTCTCCAGGCCCGACCAAGTGGTGCCGCAGGTTTGGCTGGGATTGGCACCGCTCTGCTCCCTCAGCAGAGGGCAGGGGCTGCCCCCGACCCCAGGCTGGGCTGTGCACCCACCAAAACACCCTGCAGGACACAGGCTCCTGGGGCAAAGAGCTTTCCTCTCCTTTTTTAAGTGCGTGCAAGGACTCTTGTCTCGCCTTGAGCTCAGCTGAGCAAGGAGAGATTTCAACCTCTCTGCCGAGGGGAAGGTCTGCCCTGAAATTGGCTCTTGGGCTGGAGCACCCCTTGGCTGGGAGCTGGTGCAGGGTCCCTGGGGTGAGGTCCTGTGTGGGGATCTGAGCGGACACTGTCCCCACCTTGCCAGACCCCCACCTGCATCTCAGGGGCTTGTGCTGGCTGAGGGCTCTCTCCAACTCTAGGACCCTTGGTCAGACCTTTTCTCCAAAATAGCCAGTGCACCACCTTTGGCCCCTGGCCACGGTGACAAAGTGCCAGGACCATCACACAAGTTCTACTCCAGCCACTGGACATCCAGAGAAGCCTAGTTCTTCTCTGCTCTATGGCCTGGAGATGTGATGTCAGTGCTCTCTGCCAGGTTTAGTCCCCTACAATGCCAACTAGCTCTCTGCTTCCATGGTTTGAAGTCTAAGGTAGCCAGAACCCATGGTCCTCCTCCCCTCACCTGTGAGAGGAACCCAAACTGGGTGAGGTGTCAGAGTCATGGGGCTCACCCAGTTCTCTCCCAGTATGCTGGCAAACTGGTAAAACTCCAGGAACAGGAAGATGCTCTGCACCGTCGTGGCAACAGGAATCAGTCTGTGGCTGCATTTCATTCCTGGCTCTGCTGACAGAGCAGTGAAGGCAAATCCCTGCAGCCAGGATGGCTACACTGGTGGGAAAAGGGTGTTGCCAGAGCAACGTGATGCCACACTGGCTACTTAGAGTGTGTCCTCACTTTGGTAGAAAATGTAATTCTAGACTAATTTTGAGGCTATTTTGTAAAAGAAAGTTGCCAAGTGTAGGTGGGAGCTGGGCCAAGCAAGGAGACATTTAAGTGAAATCAGCGACAAACTCCGCACCTCTGTGTCTGAGCGGGGGTGAGCAGCCTGAGGCTCCCCCCACCCTTTCTGATGTCAGTTGAGGGTGCAAAAAGACCCCCTGCACACCTGTCCTGCCTCTTCTCAGTGTCTCTGCAAGGTGGATCCTTTCTGCTAATGGGGGCCATCTCCTGCCTGAGGTCACCTTGGAGCCTGGTGGCTCCCGCTGTCCTGCTTTGCACAGGAGTTTGGGGGTGGCTGCAGTCCAACCATCTCCTGGAAGACGCTGAGCTGAGACCTTGCTGCTGGTGGCTCTAGATGGAAAATGCTCCCAGCCTTGAGCCAGGGAGGAGAAAAAGGGAGCGAAAGGGCCTTTCCCCTGAAGAGTAGAAGAAGGAGAAATCGTCCTGCTTCTGGACCAGGAGCCGCTTCTCTGTGATTCTGGGCACGGCCAGCGCTGGCCGAAGGAAGGAGCACAGTCGTGGTGCAACAGGCACTGAGATGCTGGTGCTCAGGGGAGGCAGAAAGCAGAAAAGCTGAGGAGCAAAGGAAATGCGCTTTGAGGGGACAGAGAAAGGGTGAAGGAGACCGTGTGGGCTGGAAGCTGCAATGCCTCCACCTCCCTCCTTCGTGCTGCCGCCGTCCCCATGCCCGGGGATGCCCAGCGAGCGCCCGGGCTGTGGGAGCGAGGGAGAAGGGCAGGATCCGTTGCTTTTTGTCGCTGCCGTGTAATTTATGATATGAGAGAGAGCCATTGTCTGGACCCATCCTGTATTTTTCCGAGGGCTTTGCCTCTCTTCCCAGCCCCCCGCTGTGCTGCCGCTACTGTACGGTTGCTATGGGGCTGCTCCCCGTGCCGCGGCTATGCGGGCAGTGCCGGGGAGGGCTGCCCGCCTCGGCCGGACCCATCTGGAGCCCCGGGCCCGCTGCCGCAGCCCAGCCGCCCGGCGGCCCCGCTGACGTGCCGAGGGCCTGGGAATGGGGCTTTCGGCCCATCCAAGTTCACGGCCACCGGAGGCATTCAGCTGCCGGAGGGGCGGGGGGCAGCGGGATCTGGGGCGTTTGGCTCCATTCTCCCTTCCCTTTCAGCGCCGGCAATGTCTTCGGTGCATACAGATCCCCCGTCCCTTTCTCCTCCTGACAAGTGCGCACATAAATAAATTACCCCACCGGGCGAGTGTGGAACAATCTGTCCCCTAAATTCTATTCATCGCCAGACAGGACTCATTATTCCCCCGATTAAAGCCGCTGGAGTAGCTTGCAAGGGTTACAGTTACTCTGTCAAACTGTAAATAAGACACTAAAAATAAAGGGCGCTGGCGAGAGAAGGGGGAAAGGGAAGCCAGACTAATGCCTGCTGCTAGGGAAACCGAATGAATCCCTAATGACGCCTGTGTACAAACTGCAAATAATGAAGGAAAAGTGACAAACAGACCTCAGCCAGGCTGCGGCGAGGTCTTCTCTCTGTGATGGCAGTGGGGACCAACTCACCCCTTCCTCCAGGGAGAGGCAGCAGGAGAGCAGGACCCCCTTCCACACCCCTCTGGGCAGAGCTTTTAAGCCCTTGTCCTTCTCTCACGGGAAGGTTTAGGTCTTGTGGGTGTGTTTATTTTTCAGGCACAGAACCCACCTCTGCCTGAGCCCGCATTTTGAGGTTGTAGAGAAAAAAGGTCCATTGCCTGTGGCCTCAGGGCAGCGTGCAAAGCAGCAGCCCCCAAAGTTTAGTTTGTGCTCAGAGCTCTGACCTAGGACAAGGTTGGGACCAGGAGGGTTAAATCCATCCTTCTGCCCAGAGCCCTGAGGGATGCAGGCTCTTTCCCACCTGCAGCAGGTCATCACTCCCATGGCTGAGATGGAGATGCAGGGCTGAGTCCCAGGTCTGAGCAGTCTGGGTCTGCTCCTTGCTGCTGCCTGTGCCATGACAGAACACACAGGAGGATGTGTCCAGCCCTAGAAAGCCTCTTTGGATAAAGTACATTTCCTTCCTGGCTGGTCTCTTGCCAGCCAGCAAAGATAGGGACATTTGCCTTGCAGCAGATCCTTTTTCTCCTTTGATATGTTAGAGCTGAAGAAATGAGGCAAAAAATCAGCTATAGGCTAGTCGTGGGTGTTTCTCAGTTCCAGAGGGACTGAAATGTGAGAGCTTTATTTCAGGTCCTGCTTGAACTATTCCCACCACCCGCAGTGGGTGAAATGCTGGAATTCTCTGCGCTGCTCAGGGAAATATTTTGATTCAGGTCCCCCAAGCACGTAAAAGACAGAGCAAAGACAGCTCTGAGCTGTGCCACTCTGGGTGGATTCTTGCTCTCCAAAGGGGAAGGTCCTGGTAGGGCCGTGCAGTCCTTGGGACCCAGAGCAGAGCAGGCTGGACACTGAGCCCTCATCTCCCAGATCTGTGTGGATCTCAGTGCACTCCCATCCTCCCAAAGAACCCAGCAGTGCTGGGGCCTTGCTGGAGCCTGATCTCCACCAAGGAAGGGCAGAGCCAAGAGCAGGGGGAGCAGCAGACACTGATGATCTTTGCTCTGTGGGTGCTGTTCAGCACGGCACCCACCTGTTCTCCCACCAAAAACAGAATTGCAAAGGGCCTCATGGAGGCAGAGTGGTTTTTAGTGACATGCTCTGCCTGGGGCTTCTACAAGGCTCAGACATCTTAAAAGGGATTTTTCAGGCCAGCTGAGCTAGTCTGGAGCCCGGTTGCATTTCCCAGTCAGGTCAAACCTGGGCTTAGCAGATTTCTTTCCCTTCTGTCTTAGGGGGAACAAACACTTTTCACCCACAATTCCTGGCTGTGAGGCCTCATGACTCCAAGGCAGCATTCCTGGGACATTCCTGATGGTATGTGCAGAATTTCAAACAGAGGCACATGGCTCCACATCTCCATGTGCTCTCCCAGCTGGACTCCAATGTTTGTGAGAAGCTCTGGGATGGAGCAGGAGATTCATTATTGCCATTGGTAATGGTGGTGTCTGTGCAGCTCCCACACACCCAGGTGGTGATGAAGGATGGAGCTGTGCTCCTGTCCCTCCCCTGCAGCATTTACCAGCTTAGCAGGAAAAAGAGCAATTTGAAAAAAGTCTCATAACCAGCCAGACCTGGGCAAGTCAAACCCACACCTGGGCTGTCCTGGTGCTCCCAGCCATGGAAATGGGCAGCTCTTCACCATAACTGCTCCCTGCAGTTTGCCTCTAGAGGAGTTTTGGCCTTAGGGAACCTCGCTGTATCCTGAGAGAGGGCTTTGGCTTTTCCTCCCTTACCAGGGAGGAAGACTCAGGTGCTGGGAGTAGCATCAGGGCTAGGGATGCAGTTGGGAATACTCAGATCCACTTGGGACCACTCCAGGAATGGCAAAATGGAACTTACTTGCCTTTCCCTGCCTGAACCTCTTGGGTCACATTTTCCAAGGCTTCTCTCAACTTGTAAAAATAGGATTATTGCTACTTTTTAATGGAATCTGTGATTCCCCTCCATGTGAATCAGCCAGTGCCAGAAACTCAAGCTTTGCCATGGTGTTTGAGGAGACTGGGGGTTGCTGGCCCTTTAGCAAAGCACATCCTGACCAGATTTGCCCAAAGGTCACCTGGAGAGATGAGGACAATCAAGAAGTCCTCCATTTTAGATATCTTTGTACCAGTTCTGAGAAGATCCCGTGCCTCCTTTCGTTTCCTCAAGACACCTGACTGTGCTTTTCCACCTATCCATGGATGTCATCTGGATGTGTCCATGAAGCAGAAGCTGTCAGCTTGCTCTTGGACCTCCAAAGATGGCTCAGCAAGGTCCAAAGGGCCGTGTTTCAGTCACACTACTGTCAGTTCCCTTCCCTTTTCAAGGATTAGGATGAGGCAAATACCTTCAGTGTGGTTTAATCCTCCGTGCCCGGTTCTGCAGGAGTCCGTGGCACACACACACATTTCAGTAATAGCCAGGTAACTCACAGGGCTAAATCACTCTGGGTTTTTTTTCATTATAACCTCCTTTTAAAGCACGTTTAAATGCTTCCCCGCAGGCTCATGTGAGGGCTGTTAAGGGCTTCATTTGAATAAATAAGGGCATAGGTAGAGGAGGAACATCACCACAGCCCCCTGGAAACCCAGCACCAGCCATGGCAGCAGTGGGCCGGCGAGCAGCGAAGGGCCTCGATGTTATATATTCCATAAAGTAGAGTAATTAAGTATTACTAGTTTTGATGACTTCAAACAGAGTGACTCCAGGAAATAAGCCCCTTCTTTATAATTAGTGGGATTTCCTCTGCATCAAACGGAGAGATTGGTTCTTTAATCTGCTCACATGCTTTTGATTTGGTCTTTCAGCTGCTTGTACCAACTGCTTCTACTCCCTGCTCTTGCCGATAAAACCTTGCAAAGGAGATTTTAGGAAGGCATGACCTGAGTTGAGGTCCAGGATTTTCTTTGTGTGTGGCTGTTTTGTGTATTCCTAATTTGCCAGAGACAATGATAACAATAATAAAAAAATAACACGGACATGGGTTTTAAATATCCACCTATGTTTAGGTCAAATAATTGGGGTTTGGGGTTTTGTATATTGTCTTCTCAGCACATCTCTTAGCTCTGGCTCATGCTCTTTAACACCTGAAAAGGTGATTTTGGCTTCCTGTCTGCAGGTGAGCTGACCCAGGTGGGGCTCACTCTTGTAAGAGCACACACCTAACACCAGTCTGGCTGCTCCCTCAGCATTCCAAGGGCTCCACTGAATTAAAGGCTGGATCTGTCCAGCGCATCTTTAGAGTATTTCAGGTGTTGGACCTGATTTAGTACTAAACACAGGAACTTGGGAAGCTCTGTCTGAAATGAAACAGATTGTGGCTGCCCCACCCCTGAAAGTGTCCAAGGCCAGGTTGGAGAGGGCTTGGAGCACCCTGGCTCAGGGTGAGAGGAAGAAGGAGATGAGCATTAGGGTCCCTTCCAATCCAAACCATCCCATGACCCTATGAAAATCCCTGCAAACTTTGCTGTTTTCCAAATGAAGAGTTCAGGAGAGAGTGGGAACTTTCCCACTGCAGGTGCAAGAAGCTGGTGGTGAGCAACCAGCTCCTTCCTGGGCATCTCCATGGGGTCAGTGGCACTGCCTCAGTCATGTGGGAAATGTGGTTTAGGGCATGGATTTCCTTCTGGCACATGAGGTTCTTCTGGGACACCGAGGAGAGAAAAAAGGGGGGAAACTGGGACTGTGCTGCTTTCCATCCACCTTTTGATGGAAAAAAAGTGGATCCTGTTGGAAATGTTTTTGATCCTGTTGGAAATGTGCAGGATGAAGAAGAGAAAGGCTTGTGGGCCTCATGTGCATCCCAGAGGGTGAAAACGGGAGGACAATGGCTCTGTTTTGGCAGCTGTAGGGCAGGGGCTGGCATGGTGTCACCCTCAGACGAGCTGGGAAAGGCAAAGGGGGCTGAGGCCACCCCTGTCCCGTGGCTGCAGCCTGCAGGGAGGGGATGGATCACCCTGGGCTCACCTGGAGCAGGAGCAGGAGCAGGAATGTGTGAGCAGTGGTTGGTATGCCCTGCACAAGCCTCCCCGCGTCTGCAGCGGTGTCGAACACAGATCGTATAATTAGGGAGCCGGTGAATACGTAACTGTACATTATGCAAATAGTGATCAAAATCACTGTTTTCAGCAGAAATGCCTGAAGATCAAGACAGAAGCTTCATGCAACCTTAATTTAATCTGGTCCTGCAGGAGTGGGGAGGTCTGATGGATGACCCAACCTTGTGCCTGCCCGTGTTTAGCAAGGCTGGGGTGGGAGGTGGGGGGAGGAGTGCTGGAGCATGCTAAGCGAGGGGGAAATGGCACTGAAATCATGTCAGCAAACAGGGAAAAATGGCAGAAAGTGCTGATGTTTACACTGATTTTATTTTTCCTTTAATTTCAGGTGAAGAACGTAAGGCTGGAAGAATAGGAAAAATTAAAAACAACAAGAAGAAAAGAAAGAAAAAGAGTCTCCAACCCCAGGAAATCTGTGTTAATTGCTTATGAATGTCTCTGTCTAAAAAATTATCGAATTGATGTTGTCGTGCTTTTTTTTGACAGCCTGTCTGTTACATTTTTTTAAAATATTCATGCACCGAAATCTAATTACTAGGCAAATTTAATGATAATGAAATGAAGGCACTTTAGCAGAAAGCATAGGGCCTTGTTAATGTTTTCTCAGCCTCTGTCTTGTTCATATTTTTAAAATTATTTTTTTACAACTGTCTTTCTTGCATATGAAAAAAAAAAAAAAAGATTGCTGAAAATAAAACTCAGATTGCCAATAATGTTTGTGGTGGCTCTGTTTGTAATGATGGGGAATTTGCAAGGTGATTAAAGGTGTTTTGCAAAAATCAAATGAGCCTAACCTAATCAGATAAGGCAGATGAAATATTATTATTAGAGGGGTAACATTAAGAGCACGCCTTGAGGCTTTAACAAAGATGAAGCTTCTTGTGCACTGTGCAGGGCCAACAAGAGTCTTGCCACCCTCTAGGCCCCTCCAGCCCCTTTCCAGGACTTGTCTGTGCTCCCCTAAGTCAGGTCTGGATGGCTGGAGGATGCAGGTGATGGCTGGAGGATGCAGGTGATGGAGGATGCAGGTGATGGTTGGAGGATGCAGGTGATGGTCAGAGGATGAAGGTGATGGCTGGAGGATGCAGGTGATGGTTGGAGGATGCAGGTGATGGTTGGAGGATGCAGGTGATGGAGGATGCAGGTGATGGTTGGAGGATGCAGGTGATGGTTGGAGGATGCAGGTGATGGTTGGAGGATGCAGGTGATGGTTGGAGGATGCAGGTGATGGTTGGAGTACGATTGTGATTGCTGGGGAATGCAGGTGATGGATGGAGAGCACACATGAGGGTTGGAACGTGTGTGCAATGACTGGAGGAAGCTCGTGGTAACTGGAGAACATGGAGATGGGGCATGGATGTGACCAAGCACACACGTGAGGGTTGGAGCACACAAGGGACAGGTGGAACACAGGTGGTGGTTGGAGCATTCACATGATGGACCTTGCATGTGACAGCCAGTCCACCTGCTCCAGGTCCCTCCTGCACCCCTCTGGGTGATCGCTGAGCAGAGTGCCAGCAGCTGGGGGGCAGAAAAATGCTGTGATCCCACCCATGGGCCTGAGGAGATGCCATCTGGAGCCCACAAACCATCAGGGGCCAGCCTGATTGCCAGGAAGCTGCGGAGAGTCTCTGGCCATGCTGCAGGCTGAGGTGGGTGTCCAGGCTGAGGTGGATGTTGAGGCCACAGTGGGTGTCCAGGCCGTGGTGCTGTTCAGGCC
>NC_031793.1:433330-434902 GCF_001522545.3 Parus major | reverse complement strand
TGGTGGTGCCCAGGCTGTGGTGGTGCCCAGGCTGTGGTGGTGCCCAGGCCATGGTGGTGCCCAGGCTGTGGTGGTGCCCAGGCCATGGTGGTGCCCAGGCTGTGGTGGTGCCCAGGCCGTGGCACTGAAAGGCTTCCTGACACATCTCTGAACTGCTGCAGTTGGCTGCAGAGAGATCCCAGCTCCTCAGGGTGAGGGGCCGAGCGCTGACCCCCTTTGTGCCTTGGGTTTCCACACCTGCTGCAAAGGCCTGGGCTCTCGTAGGCCTGAGTGGAAGAGCTTCCTGACTGCCCCAAAACTGCCACACAGATTTGGGTTTGGATTTCCAGGCTTGCAGCAAGGAATTCTCCCTCTGCACCCAAGCTCTTTGCAAAAGATTTGTCTCCCTTGTGTCCCCCAGCCCCACCACAGGAGCTGTGCTTCCACCTGCCCCGATGAGATGCTGCTCCAGGAGGAGTTCAGTGACACGGGGAGGGCTTGCAGGCTCTGCTGTTGGCATCTCCAGCTCCAGAACCCCACACATGCTTTTGCATCCCTCTTCTGTGCTTCTCCACCTGTACCTTGTGTCTCCTCAAGTGCTTCATGTGGTTTTTCTCTGACCTCTGGCTCATCTGGTGCTGGAGAAGAGTGATCCCTGGGCTCACTACATAGAATCATGGAATGGTGTGGGTTGGAAGGTGCCTTAAAATCTATTTCTTCCACTATCCCAAGTTGCTCCAAGCCCTGTCCAGCCTGGCCTTGGACTCTTCCAGGGACAGGACAGCCTTCTCTGGGCAACTTGTGCCAGGGCCTTACCACCCTCATTGGAAAAACCTCCTTCCTTGTATAAAGTATGAAGTTCTGACATGTGGGAAGCTGTTCCATGCTCGGCTCTCCTGAAAAAGAAAATCCCATTGTGAGTGGACTGAGGAGTGCTCCCAGGCTTGTGCACACACACACACACAGAGCTCCAGAGCTGTATTTATCCTCCAAAGTGACAGTTTTCTATTAGAGAGCTGCAGCCCAGCACGATGATTATAATTGTCACTAATTTCTTTCTTTAGCAATCAGGTTTGTACCTTGACACTGTGGCATGAAATGAGGCAGATTCTCCCCATTCAAGGCAAGGTTGGTTCTCGAAATATTTGTAGCCCCCTGATTTCTTTCAGGGAAGATGCTGCTGCTCTGTCTCTGCAGGGATGCCAAGTTTTGGGTTATGGTGGGAGAGGGCCAATATTAATAACACTGTGGGCAGGGACCAGGAATGCCTCATGCAAACCCTTTCTGAAGGGGCAGTCACCCTCATGAGCACACAAATCCCAAACCCATCCTAGAGAGGGCTGGGTTCAGGAGTGGAAGGCTCTGCCTTGCCTTTGGTTTGGGCTGGAGCATCCCAGGACCAGCAAGGCTCTGTGTAGATGTCCCTGCCCTGGGCACCTGGGGCAGAGCCTCATGCTGCTGTCCTTGGCAAGGGGAACCTTTTGCTGGTCAGGCTATTCCCACTAAAACCATGAAATGAGTGCAAATGGGATGGGATGGGATGGGATGGGATGGGATGGGATGGGATGGGATGGGATGGGATGGGATGGGATG
>NC_031793.1:420094-433277 GCF_001522545.3 Parus major | reverse complement strand
GGTGGGATGGGTGAAAAGTGGCTGTGGAGCTCATGAGGGTTCAGAGAGGGGGGCGAGATGTTCTCCTGCATCGCTCTTGCATTTCAATCAGGGTCAGGAGAGGAGAGTTTGGCCCTCTTATTTATTTATTTTTTTAGCTTAAGCCTCTGAAGAGAGTGCTGCAGAGATTCCCAGGGGGTATTGGTTGGCAGAGGTCCCATGATATCCTCAAAAATATCCCCCCAAACAGAAATAACTCAGTAAAACAAAGCAATGGATTGTTCAGCCAACTAAAATTACCAGCATGTCAAATAAAATATGTACAGCATTAAAATAAAATTTGCATTGCAATAATGCTTTATTAAGCACATTAGGAGATTAAAAGAATCAACCCATTTGTTCCCATTCATGTTGCGTCAGGATTTGCATTTCTTTTTTCCCCACCTCCAGCTTGCCCCTCTCCCCTTGCTTGTTTGGCGAGTGATTTTCTCAACGAACCTCGCAAAGCTCTGCCCCAAAGAAGGTGTGTGTGGATATGCCGAGGGGTTTTTAAATCAAAGCACTTGACTTGGTGCTGTTTGTCTGCATGAGTGTGCAGCAGAGGAGGGGTGGGATGGAGAAGAAAAGGTTTGTCTGCTTCCATTGCAGCTAAAATGGTTAATTAAGACAATAGAGGCTCTATAACAATCGCGGCCGGGGCTGTGAATGCTTGTCTAGACTCTATAGTTCAGCTGCAACTTCTCTGTCGGAATTTTAACTTGGCCCGGCTCATTTCCCCTCCCCTCTTTCCCCGCCTCTCAGCTCATGTCCATAAGTTCTCTTTTCTCTTTTGTTTGTTTTTTTTTGTCCTTAATCAATCTTTTGAGAGATCGGGGCCGGATTGACAGCTCTGCCTGTCTGAGGGTTTGTGTTTGCCGCAGCGCTGCCTTCCCAGCACCAGGACGGGAGCAGGCATTGTTAGAGGAGCGCTCCGTGCCCGGGGCTGGGACGGGACAGGGGCTGAGCCCGGCTCTTGGGGCTCGCTGGAGGGGCATCTTGGCATGGAGAGACTTTATCTTCATTGCTGGAAGCTTTGGAAAGGGCTGGGGAGGATGTGGAGAGGGAGCGGTGCTCTGTGTTCCAGGGTCCTGGCATGGAGGATGCTCCAGGGGCTGCATTTCTCCAGCTCTTGCAGCCCAGGATCCTTCTCTGGGGCAGGTTAGGGTTAGGGTTACCAGGTGAGGCTGGCTGCAGCCAAGAACTGCCACAGGTTCTGCTGGGCAAGGTGTCCCCTGCCAACGAAATCACCCAGCTGTGCTTCACCTCGAGCGGGCGTTGGATTTGTGAACATTGCAGGGAGCAGCTTTGGCCCCAGTAAACATCAGCTGCGCCCAGTCAGGGTCACAGCTTCCCCTTGGGCAGTTAAACCAGTTCTGAGAGACCTCCAGGCTTTGAGGAGGAGCAATGTGAGGAAGGAGAGGTGAGGAGAGACCTCAAGTGACCCCCAGATTTTCTACTTCCAACTTTTTTAACCTGGCTCTTGGGAATTCCATCCAAATTATCCTTAAAGCACCAAATAAAGGGCATGCCAGGATTTCAGCTTCTAGCAGAGGGATCTGGTAAAATGTCTGGACTCCACAAACCTGAGATCAGCCTAAACCTCTGTCCCCAGAGGAGGAGAGGGGTGGCTGCTAGCTGGAGCAGTTCCCCCAAAGGCCAGGGATGTTCCCCAGAGGTGAGGTGTGGGCACTGCTGTCCCCCAGCCTCGCCACATCAGGGCTTCTCTGTTTTGCCACATATGGGGCCTCAAACCTCTCTTTCTCTTCCACGGGGAGAGGCTCCTGTGGGGCTGGAGAAGGCTGCCTGGTGTCTAGGTGGCTTTAAAGGCAGCCTGAAGTGGCTGCACTCAGATAATGGCATGCACAGCGGGAGGGAACCTCTCTGGAGGAGGACGCGGGGATGCAGCCACACGCTTGAAATATGGACGAGATTATTCCAACTGCATACATGCAAATGAGGCCCGTCTGCAGACAGGAGAGACAAAAGGTCATTAGCTTCCCATGTAGAACCCTTCGTGCAGGGCCTAATTTACTGTCTTCCTCACCCTTTTCTACAGATCTTGCATTTTTAGACTTAAAATTGTGATATTTTGGCAGGTTTGATGGGTGTTGAGCAACTCGGGGTTTATTAGATATTGTAGTGCGTGCACCGAGTGGGAGGGACATGCAGGAGTTCAGCTTTTCCTCAAAAGCAGATGTTTGAGCCTGGTTACATGCTGCAGATTGGCTCAGGAATTGAGGTGCACTTCAAGGACTCCTGGAAGATGAGATTCCCCAGGTTTTCCCCCCAAAAGCACAAATGTCTGCCTGCCCATAAGCTTGCTTTTAGCTCTTGTGGAATTTCTGATCCCCCAGATGTTGGATTTTTTAGGTGGAGTTGGTGGAGGGGGATTGTGTGGCCATTCCTGTGGAGCTGGTGGTGGCTGCTGGATGTGGAAGAGCTGAGAGCATCCTTGGGGCACCAGCTGTGCCCACAGCACCCATCTCTCTCCTGGGTGAGTGGCACTGGCTTCGTGTTTGCCACAGCAACGTGGCTGAGCCTCAGCCAAACCCAGAGGATCTGTGTGCTCACGAGATCCTGCCCTGGGCTGGCCAGGTTGATGCCCTCGCTGCCTTTCTCTGCAATCTGGGAGGAGTCCGATGTCTCAGAGGCTCCTCTGCAAACCCCTCCAGGTGCTGATGGGACATTCAGGTGGATCCAGCCCAGTCTGTTCCATCAATGCTCATACACGGAGCTTCCCTCGACGCTTTGGAGCCACTGCCTGAATTTTGAGCGCTGAAGTAATGACTGACAGGATTTAAACATTTCATTTTGCCCGCTCTGCTCAGCGTGGCCGGTGCTGCGGGCAGGTGACAGCAGTGGGAGAGGTTGGGGTGAGGAGGGGATGGGGAAGGGCAGGGTGGGGGCTCCGTGGTGGGGTTTAGGTGGCAGAGGCGTGAAGGTGCCGTGGCTGGGGGATCCCTGGGGCCACCCCGGGCTGCGGGATCGCGGGTGCCGATCCCTCGGCCGCCAGGACAGCGGCTGCCGCCAGCCCTGCCTCCCCCAGCCCGGGATTGAGAGTTTATTCACGCACTAATCAAAGTGACATGATGGTCGTGGCAGACTAAAGCCATTCACTCCCCGAGCTGGCGAGGTCGGGAGGTCGCCCAAGTTCACAAGAATGGGGCTTTTGTGATGCAGATCGGCAGAGAGCGGCCAGACGAGCGTGGCAGGGTCCCCCCACGGTGACGGTGAGCGGGGCCGATGTGCCGGCACGGACCCGAGTGGGGGTCCCGTGTCCCCCGGGACAGCTCGGGAGGGACCCGGGCTCTGCCCTGCCAGGACCCGTCACGGTGCGGGTGCTGCTGATCTGTGTTCTGCAGCACGAGGGAGGAGAGCTTGAGGAAGCATGTGGGGCACGAGTGTCCCGGCCCTTGGGCAGCCACCCAGCACCCCTGCCCAGGCTGTGCCTGGAGTCTTTGAGTCTCCCCTCGCACGCTGCTGCGCCCGTGTCAGCTCGGTCCCGGCGGTTCCTGCAGCCCCGGGATGTGCCTGGGTGATTCTCCTTCCACCCTGAGCCCCCAGAGTGTCCGTGGGATCAGCTGAGCTGCCAGAGCTGAGAAACCCCGAGCTGGGGTTTCTCCAAAGCCTGGAGCTGCTGCTTGTGGCAGGGGAAGGGGAGATGCTGCTGGGCAGGAGGATGGAGGTCTCGTTCCTGAGATGAGAATCTGCCTTCCTGCACCGGCCTTTCAGCATCCCCTCCATCCACACCCTCCTCTCCCGCCTGTGCAGGGCCATTTGGGAGCTTTACAGATGTGACGACAATTTTGCACCTCTAAAGCTAAGCAAACCCCCAACCCAATTTTTATAATTGGCTCTTGACCAAAATGAGAGTTTCTTTGAGGGTGTTTCAAACAAAACGCGCTGATGGAAGGGGCACCCTGAGCCACAAAAGGGCTTGGCTTTGATCCTTTCTGCTTTTATTGTCAGTGGAGGTAAAATAAATGGTTTAAAAATTAAATTGGTGCAAGGGTTTTTTTTTAAATTTAAGCAATGCTTTCACGGCAGATTTGAGGCAGCGACTGTGCTCAGGCACCTCTGTGGGCACTGGCATAAGCAATGAGGAGTGAGGTCAGTTTAGGGTTGAGGACTGCTCTGGCTAAAAACAAAGGCTAATCAATTTGAGCAAAACTGATTCCTTTTTGTTGGAATGGAAAGCCTTGGGAGGAATTATCCAACAAAATTAAATCCTTGGGGTTGGGGGGTGGGGATGGAATGGGACATGACGACACTGGAGGAGAATTTGTTAAAAAACACGAGCAAACTCTGCAAGAAACAGAGAGGTTTTCCCTTTCTGGAAGTGAAAGCTCAGGTTATAACCCCAAAGTGCTGAGTTTGGACTAACACAGTTGGACTTCCGACTTGTTGGTGTGAACGTGGAATGTCCTGGGGCTCACTGGGTCTTTGCTGTGGTGGAACAAGGGCTAGGTTGTGCAGGCTGAAGGTCTCTGCTGGCCTCCCTGATAGAGAGATACAGGCAGTGGCAGGGCATGAAATCTGCTTGAATTGGTGACTCCCAGCTCGCGCCGGCCGATGTGCCTGAAATGACTAAATTACCTCTGCCCTGCCCGAGGTTCCCCTGGGCTGGGGAGGGTGGGCAAAGCTGCTCTGCACAGCTCCAAGAGGCTTTGGAGCCAGGGCCTTGCCTGTGTTGAGGGGGTGAGCTTGCTCAGCAGTTGGGGAAAATCGAGTTTATTCCTCTTCAAATCGTGCCTCACATATCATTTCATCTATTTTTGAGGTGTGTTCCGTGGCATTTTTGCTGCTGTTCAAGCTGGAAAGTTCTTGCTCAGCCTGGTTCTGTAAGGACAAGGGTGTGTGTGCCCAAACGTGTCTCTGCCTCCCAAAAACCCCTGTCGGGACCCACTGGCTGCAACTCCATCTCTGTCCCATGGCAGAATGCAGCACTGGGGAGGGACGATGGAGAAGAGCAGGCTGGAGGGACAGGGAGGGATTTACTCCCACATTTTCCTCATATCTGCTTTTAAAGATGATCCCGAGGAGCCTTTTGGTGCCTCTTTGGTGGCGTTTGGGGAGCTGGAGCACAAGGAGGCCGGATGGTGAGAGCTGGTGGGGTGAAGCAATCCTTCCCAGGGCTGGGCTGTGCCTGGGGAGGGGGAACACGACCACAAATACAAAATGAAGCGGAGAGGGACCATCTCCCTCGGCCAGAGAAAGCAAAGGCAGAGGCACAAAGGGGTGGGCTTTCTTCTCTTTTTTCCCCCGGTGGAATACAATGTGATGAATTCAGCGCGAGGGCCAGCGCCACCCTTTAATATACTTTCAGCTGAACGGGGGTTTCTATGGCAGCCGGGAGAAACAGGCGAGCCCTGAAAAGCTGTTTGTGCAGAGCTGTGCCAATGGCATTTGTGGTGAGGGGCACCGGTGCCAGACGGGTAATGCTGCACAGCCACTCATCACGAGCTGACAGCCCCCGGTCCCCCACCGCCACCCCAACGTTTCTGGGCTTTTAATGCCCTCACACAAAAGGGGTGGCAGCTCCAGCCCGGGATGTGCCTGGGCATCGGCCCGGCACCGCTGCCTGCGCCATTGTGGAGGCAAAAATCAGCCGGGGGAGCGGGAGGAGACACTACCCCCAGACAGGTGCTGGAGAGCAGGATGGAGAGGAGGAGCAGGGAACAGTGTCTGCCAGAGCTTGGCCATCCCTCCAGCTCCAGCTTGTTTTATTCCCTGTGGTTGGGAGCGTTCTTCAAAGCAGGAGCAGCGGAAGGGTCAGTGTAGATTGTTTCTCCAGTTGTGTGGCTCCTCCTGGCCCTGCCAGCTACTGAGTGCACTCAGAGTGGTCCACAGGAAGGACCAAGCAGCTCCTTGTCCCCTCTGCTTTCCCCTGGCAGGACCTGAGGAGGTGCTGATGGTGGAGCTTTGGGTGGGAGGGCGAGCCCCAGCCTGAGCACAGCTCCTGCTCACCCATCTCAGCACAATTCTGCCGTAGATCTCCAACACCTCCTGGCATCTTCCTTCAAGGGAGTAGCTGGGTTAGGGTTAGCCCTGCTCAGCTGCTGCCTCTCCAGCAGCTGCAGGTTGACTTGCTGCTCACCCTCATCCAGGAGCACTTTGCTTTTCTCCAAAGCTTCCTCTTTCATCAGCAGCTCCCTGGGCTGAAGCTTTGGAGCTTGTGCTCCCTGGTGCAGCCAGAGACAGAAGTGCTGCTTTTGGGGTGAGCCCTGGGCTGGCTTTGGTGGGTGATTCAGGGTGGTCCCACTGAAGGGAGGGGGTTTGGTGCAGCCCCCACACGCTTCCCCTGGTACTGCAAATGCTTCCAGATGGATCCTTCCTCCATCCCCAGGGACCTTCTTATGCTCGTCCTCGCCAAAAGCTCCCTCTCCCCCACCAAAAAATGTTCTCCAACTTGCTCCTTTCCCGTGGGCATTTCCATCCGTAATCTTTTGTTGTTGTTGAGAAAACATTTTGAATGAGATTTTTCCTGAGCGGGGTTCCTATAGATTCAGGGCTGATCTCATTAAGACAGCCGGAAGGGGAAGAGGATGTTTTAAATTCATTGGCAATACGAGAAATTTTTCTTCCCTTCTCCTTCCCCCTTTCTTCCACTTCTGAGGAAGAACAAGAGATGAAACTTCAATGTTTTTCTCAGAGTGAAATTGCAAAGTAAATTACTTTAGACTCTATAATGTGAAATATTAAAATGAAAAGTGATTTTTTTTCAACAAGCTCAGTGTTCCTTCTTGAAAAGCCCAAAGCAAAATGTGTTGATCTCGTTTCAGTGCTTCTCCCCTCACAATTTCTCTTTCAAAACAAGCTCTTTGTAGGAATGGACTGTGTTTAGGCATGACATCTTGCTTTTGATGAATTGTCATTTTCCATCAGAAAAATGTCCAGCCAGCTCCACCCACTAAGCCTTTCCTTGGTGATATCTCCAACAGCTTCAGTTTGTGCACAGCTGGAGAGGGGAGCTCGCCAGGCCCCTGGGAAGGGTTAAAGGATTGCTGCCACCTCTGCACCAGTCTGGAGCTGGGTCCCCCAGTCGACACCAGTAAAAGCCAAGAGAGTGCTGGGGCCGTGTGTGGGTGCTGAGGCTTGGCCAGGTTTGGGATGTGCAAACCCAAATATTTTCACCTCTGAGCTCCAGGATTTCTCTCACCACTTCTCCATCCCGTTGGAGCAGCCTGGGATGCTCAGCTCACCCCAGGGCTGCAGGATATGACTCTTCCCCCGTGCCTCTATCAGGATTTAGGAAAGAATTGAGCAGCTCCAGGCTCAGGGAAGGCGATTTCTGAAGGTTTTTGTGCTCATTCTCTAATGGGCACCAAAAGAGCCACTCCCTGGTGTCCCCACTGTGGCCTGAGAGCCCAGCAGTGCTCCAGGGCTTGGGGGGAAAGGGATGGGACCAGGCTGCACCCATTCCCTGCCTGTCTGGGCACCTTTGAGCACCTGAGGAGTGCACAGAAGGCTCATCTGCTGCCCCAGCAGGAGATGGTGAGGTGTGTCCTCTCCCAGGCCTCTGAAAGAACCCAAACCAAAACTGTGCATGGAGGAGGTAAAAGCTGTGAATAAATTACCTCCAGAAAGCAAGCAGCAGCTCTCAGAAGGAAGGCCCAGCATTCTTTCAGTGTTTCTTGCCAGTTACTTGACTCAGTGCAGAGACACTGTTATTTTTTAAATGCATAATTGTCTGGTTTTTCTCCCGAAAAATCAGGTGGGAAACAGATGGGGCTGCGCCTTCCTATGTCCCAATATCTGAGCTGACAACAAAAGGTTTATTAAAAAGCGGGGAGCAGTGGTGGCTCTGTCCCATCGAGGAAGGTGATGCACGATGAATTCCCTCATCCCTGCCTGCCCTGGGCTCCCCCAGCCCGAGTTCCCACTCCGGGCTCCGGGGAGCATCAGCCAGGGCTGGAGGTGGCTCCGGGAGCCTCTACTGGCACCGGCCCTGGAACTGCAGCACAGCCCCGCATCTTCACCCAGAGGAGCCTCGGAAAATGAGCGGAAACCCCAAATGCCAGGAGAAAAGAAGCCCAAATTCCAGGCGGGTGTGGCAGGGGGCGATGAGCAGACGCTGTCCTGGGGCAGGATGGGCAGAGATGCTCTCGGTGGAGTGACCAGATCCTGCCCTTGCTGGGTCAGCTCTGCTCTCAGCAGCTCCTGCGCTGCAGAAGGGCACTGCCAGAGAAGTTAAAGGGTTAAAATCATCACGATTTTAGTGCTTCAAACGTTGGTGAAGTTTAAAGCAGGATTTGCTCGCAGGGTGCAGGGTCTGGCTGGGCAGTGGGGCCAGTCCGGGCCGGGGGCTGCAGCTCCTGTGTCCCCCCAGCCCCGAGCTCCATCCGCGGCTTTCAGAAGAGCAGAGACCCCCCCAACCCCCCCGAGCTGCTCCTTCCTCACCCTGGGCAGGGCTCAGGAGCTCCAGAGGGTGGGCAGTGCCACGGGGCTCTGACCTGCCTGAGGGACTGGCAGTAAGGACTCAAATAACTCGACATTTTTAATGCTTGGAGTGATTTAAAAGGTCTTTTCCAACGTGAATTATTTGATAAAATATATTTATTTCCCTTGTTCTGGCTACATTAGTGAGAAGGGAGGACTCTGCTGCACAGAGAGCAGCTACAGCTGTGGGAGAGCTGGTTTGGGAAAGTTGTTGGAATTGCTGAAATAACTTATTCCTAGTGAGGCAGTAGATCCCTGCCTTCACCTGCAAAAAAATTCAGGAAAAAAGTGGCATGGAGGAGAAAGGGGGATGTCAGTTAATTTTTTTAATAGAACACAGGAATTCTGTTAAACTTTTGTCCTGAAAAAAATTAATAGTTCCTTGTATTTAAACTAGAAAAAACCTCCTTTAGTAAACCAGATATTTTTTATTTTTTTTTTGTCATGTAATATCCACATAGTCCCAGTTAACATTTGGCACAAATATAGCAAAAACAGCACCAAAAATAAAAAAGTTGAAAATATTTTGACCAGATCTAAATATAGCAAATTTCTGTGCAATTCCCTGTGCTCCCTAGGTAAGATAATAATAAAAAAAATTAATTTTTAGATATGATGAAGTATTAATAAATCTTTGAGTTAAGCATCAGAGAGTTCAGCTGGTGCTGAGGTTTAAAATTGTGGCACAGAGCAGCGATGCTGTGTCCTGATAGCCCTGGCTTGGTATCTGCAGCTTGTGCTGCTGCTGCCACAGCTCTGATATCGAGTGACCCCTCATAAATATCCTATTCCAGTGTAAATGAGCAAAAACATTTATTAAGGCAAAAATTACCCATCTCCCCTAAATGAAAACAAATCCCTTTCCAACTGTGTCGGCATTTTTAAAGGGAATATTTGTCAGCAGCTCAGCGTTGTATTAATGGAGGGGTGGGGGGGATGTGGCGATTCAGCTGTGAAGAGAGTGTTTATTTTCCATTTATTTTCTGGACATTAATGGCACTAAAAGGCAGGGCACTGCCGCCACTGGGCTGGGAGACAAAAGGCTGGTTTGTGGTGGCAGGTACAGGAATAGGGATAGGAAAGGGATCCAGGGCTGGAACATCCCGGGCATGGCCCTGCCAAGGAGCCGGGTACCTCCGGGGGTGAAATCCTAAATCCCGCCCCGTGCTGCTCCTGTGGATCAGCTCAGGCGACAGACAGACACGTATAAATAGATTTGGGCTCCTCTTTTTTTAGGCTGTTTGTGTGGGGGGCTGTCGCATCCTGCGCCTGCTCCTCTCTCTGAAACCTGTTCTGGGCGAGCGCTTTGTTAATTGGAACAATCTTATTTAAAGGAAGATGAATTAAAAAAAAATCAAAAAAAATCAGCAGCCAGCTGCCCCCATCGAATCCCCCAGTAATTGTCATCGCTTCGGCGCTGCCTGGCAGCTGCTGCCCTCTTTTCTCCGCGCTGTGTGCCAGGGCGCTGCCTTGCTGCTGGCACTGGGAAACGCTGGTGGCTTTAGTGGGATGAGAATGGTTCCACTGGGGCTGCAGGGTGGTGCCTGTGCCCGATTCCCCCCCCCACCAGGCTTTTGGGGTTTTCCAGGGGTGGATAGTGAAAGCTGCCCCGTTGTTTGGAGGGGATCTAGGGGGATCCTGCTCAGGGTCACGGAGGGAAGGTGGATCCAGGGATGCTCCCGGCCCGCGAGGCTGCCTTGGCTCAGGGTTGTCCTCAAGGAGTGACCTCTGTCCTTGCCTGGTGCTGGCAGAGCTGAGGGACAGGGATGTGCGTGGGCCCTGGGATTTGGGGGTCACCACACAATTCTCCATCCCACCCAGTGACCCTCCACGTGCCCTTTGCTCTGCAGAGCGCTGGGACCTTCAGGAATTCACACCCAGTGTGTCCCAGCCCATGGGCAGGGGGCCCCTGAACCAGGTATGGGGCAGGTCAGTGGGGTGAGCATGGAGAAAGAGGCTCCTCCAAGCCTCCTGCCCATGTGTGTTGTGTTTCCTGAGGATCTGGGGTCGGGGCTGTTGCGCTGTCCCCTCTCTTCATCACCCTGCCTGTTTGCAGAAGTTCAATGGGATCGGTGATCTTTAGACCCTGTGTGCTAAATCCCATCACTGCTGCTGGAGCAGGAGCGCTACAGGGAGGGGGAAAACCTCGGGAGAATGTTAAACTCATCCATTTAAGCACCACCCTTGTCAAAACTGCATTTGGTGTAAATGATCATTTTGGCTTTATCCATTCCCCAGAAGAGGTTTTGGTGCTGCCTCCTGCAGAGCTGGAGAAATCAGAACCTCGGTCTGTTCATGGACACCACGGCACAGCCAGGGCAGGGCAGTTATCCCAAATGCCTC
Organism: Parus major; assembly: GCF_001522545.3. Lineage (NCBI taxonomy): Eukaryota > Metazoa > Chordata > Aves > Passeriformes > Paridae > Parus > Parus major. The sequence continues at coordinate 422,477 of NC_031793.1, read as the reverse complement.
ATCTCTTCATGTCTCTGCCTCTAAAAACTGCTGGTTTTCTTCACATCACCTGCAAAGAGGGAAGGATCAGGCCTGGGCTGTTCCTACAGCTGAAGGTGATGCCAGAGAGAAAGGTTGAATCAAAGTTATCAGGGTTAGAAAGAAATTAAAATCCCTGTTATCTCAAATTGTTTATATGTGGTTAAAGGACATGTATGTGTGACTTCATCCTCTTCCAAATGAGAATGGATTTTTATTTCCTTTCTACGGAGGAATTAGGAAAAGAAGGGGTTCAGTTCACAGAAAATGAGGAACAGTCCAAGAACAATGCCATGGGGGTGGGTGGCAGTGTGGTTTCACAGGGAATAAACCTTATGCTGAGATTTTCCTCACTGGAGTCCCACTCACTGTCACGAGGGGCTGTGCAGAGCCTGGCAGCCTCCTCCCAAACCGCTGTCTGACACCAGGTGAAACATTTTCCTTGGGATGCAACACTTGCAGAGAGGGAAAAGAGGATTTAGGCTGAGGCAGGGACTGTGTGTGCTTGAGTCTGGGCATTGCAAAGAATTATTTTTAGGGGAAAATGTGGGGCTGGCTTTGGGAGACACTGGTAACTCCTCAGCTGGGCTCTGCTAAGAGCAGTGCTTGGCTTTGAAAGTCACTTCTGGGGTTTTTTCAGCTTAAAAAAAGTTTAAACTTTCCGAAGGAAACGTTAAACTCCATGTTTAAATTCCTAGAAATTTTGGAGATGTTGCATTTCCAGTGCTTCCCTAAATAACACTTGCTGATATTTCTGGGGTTTTTTTTACTTCAAAAGCAAATATTCAGCTTAATTTATATGGGGTCGAATAATTCTCTGTAGTAAACCAGCCCTGCTGGGAGGGTGCTCTCCCCATCCCAGAGCTGGGATGCAAAGGACCTGGAATATTTAATTTATTTTTTCCCCCTCTCTAAAATCCATTCATTGGTGGCAGTAGAAGATGGGTTTTTACTGAAGCAGGGAGCGAGAAGAGAGGGCAAAGACCACGGGGCTGGAAAAAGCCACGGAGCTGGGGGATGCTGAAGGGACCGTGGGCAGTGCAGGGGCACCTCCTGTCTCTGCTGGGGAGAGGATTCTGCTGCAAAACTTCTGTTTCTGCTGTTTCTCTTAAGAGTGAAAACAGGACGGTCCTGGCTCTTCCTGGGAAAGCAGCAGCCAAAAAACCCCAGCAATTTATATATTTATGGAGGTATTTTCTACCCTAGAACAACTAGATTTTTGGTTAAAGGTGAAAAATTGTTCACTTGAGGCCAGTGGAACATGATTTTTCTGCATTGTCCAGTCCAGGAAGAACAACCCTCAGCCTTGCTTCAGTGATGAAACAATTTTCCATCAAATTTAGTAATTATTTATATGATATAAAATGACCTAGTTGATGCCATGTTTGCAGTAAGTCTAAGCAAATAGTGACTGAATATAACAGCATGCAAAACGGACAGATTTGAAGTTTTTTTGTGAAAATAAAAACAATCTAGATGCAGCAGAGTTTTTTCTAACAGAACTGTGATGTTAAAAAATAGTAGTAATAATAATAATAATAATAGTAATAATAGTAATAGCAATAGTAATAGCAACAGTAATAATAATAATAATAATAATAATAATAATAGATATAATAATAATAGTACACCTCAGATTTAATCCCTATGATTATAAATATAAGGACCTGTGTTTATGTATGTTAAAAAAATAAGACAAAAATTAAAATCAATTAAATTTATATTAGAGGATCAAATGGAAAGCTTAAATCCACAAATCACGTACTATTTCCCAGGATTTCCAGCTGTAACCTGACAAACTGATGGTTCACAAGACGAATGCATTTTATTTGAATGTTTTATTTTTAGACTCCGAGTTTTTGGGGGCTGCAGCTGGGGCTGAGCCCGGTGTGTGATGGATGGAGCCGGGGCAGGAGGGAGCTGCGGGCACCGCTCCGGCTCCGGCGCACTCAGCTCGGGGGGAGCTGCAGCTTCTGGGACCCTTCCCTGCTCTGTTTAATCGGCTGAAATCCCCGTGTTTCTGGGCTTTATTTAAAAAAAAGAGCGAGAGAGGGGGAGAGAAAGCCCCGTTTTCCATCTCCCAGCCCTTCAAACCTCTGTTTTTTTTGTTCCGTGGTGTTTTTTTTCTTGCCGTTCCCCCGCATTTCTTTCCCCAGAAGCGATGGGGAGGCAGCGTGGGGGGACCTGGGGGATGCGGGGCCCCGACGGGACCCTCTCCTCGCAGGGATTTCTCGGAGAGTTGCTGCAAACCAGCCCCGTCCTCGGCTTTGCTCACTCCAAGCCAAACAAAAAAAAACCCACCCTCCGTTCTCGCTGTGGATATTTGCAATTTATTTACGATTAGCCCCAAATTTACCAGAGACGA
>NC_031793.1:416415-419994 GCF_001522545.3 Parus major | reverse complement strand
AATTAAATTAATTTGTAATCTTGCATTTCATTAGAAAATGCAAGAATAATGATCGCGTCCAGCAGTCAGGGGGAAAAATCATAAATGGAGATTTCCCCCTCCCAAATCAGATTATAAAATAAGCTTTTTTTAATTAAATTACTTGATACGCAGTTGATCAGAGTAACCCCAGACTATGAGCGAGGCAAACACAACAAATAGAAATAACAAAGGACACTAAAGTTGTCTGCTCTTCCCTCTTTCGGTGCAACCTCCGGAGCTGTTGGGAGGGTCCCGAAGGGGAGCAGAGCCCGGAATGGGGGGGATGAGCCGGGAATGGGGTGCGGGGCTGCAGCCGCCTCTCAACAGGGCAAATAATTCATTTACAAACAGGGTTTTGACGGTAGCGAAAAGATCCGAGTTGAACTGGCGGGAGCTGAGTTGTTTTATCTCGGGTTAAACCCAAAATCCGCAGAAAAGGGGAATTTTGGGGGGAGCAGCGCTGGATCTCGGGCTCAGAGCGCGGAGCCCGATCGGCCCGACCCGCAGTCTCTCCTTTGAAAATATTCATTAGCACTACTTTTCATTCTCGCTCTCTCTGTTTTTTGTTTTTTTTTAATTTTTAAACAATTTATTTCGCACGGAGGAACCTCCCTGCACCGTCCCGAGTGGGATTCGCTCCCCCGCTGCCCCCTCGCGGGTGGGGGCGTGGGAAAGTTCCCAAAACTCCCCAATTCTCCCCAATCCTTCCCACCCTAACTTCAGCTTCGTTTTCTGCCTTTTCGCCTCTCAATTTTCCATCCCGTCAAATGGACAAAAAAAACCCAAAACTCTTTCAATTGATCCAATCCGTATTTTAATTTTTTTCCTCTAAAAATCGTTGAAGAGGAATTTTCTCCCCTAAACCGCAAGAGGAGAAGTTTGGGGGAATATCGTGTGTTTCTGTGCCTCTCCCAGCTCTGTGCCGGAGGAAGTGTGAAATCTCTCCTGCCACACGCTCAGACAAAGCCGTCTTGTTACCCGGGATTTGTCGGGTCAAGCAGGATCCCGTTTTAAGCCAGTTACTAAATGTAATTCTCCCACTTTGCCTCTTAATTTAGCAAACGAAAAAAAAAAAACTCAACTTTTTGCAGGGAGCATAAATGGCAGTGATCATTTGCCCCCAAAAGTTAAAAAAAAAATAGTGATTTTAGCCACTTTATTATTCCTGTCATTAGTGTTTGTTCATTTATAGAATGAACAGCATTCCAGAAATGTTTGAATGCGCTAAAATTTCCGCATTTAATTAGAAATTATTTTGATAGAATACCGTATTTGAAATGACAATTTTAAATATCCACATTTAAAACATTTCTTAACAAGGCTTTTACAGGGTCCCGAGCTGGTGGGAACCAATTTAGCTCCTTTGTGTAGCATCATCCCAGGGTATTACCTATTATTCTTAGGAATTTGGATTGATTCTTTATTGTGAACTAAACATTTTCTCCGTGGTCCCGTTTTTTCTATTGGAAAAAAAAGTGAAAAAAAAAAAAGTAAATAAAATAAAATAAAATAAATGACCCCCTAAATGAAAAAGTGTCAAAGTAGAAGTTGGTGTTTTGGAACTTATTCCATGCATATACAGAAAGAGGGGCTCTCAGGTGTGTGGTTGAACAAAAGTTTTTAAACTTTTTAAACTCAAAACCAGTTTTAATTGCAAAAACTAACCTTGAGTCTGTCTGTTGAAAAACATTAATCCGTTCTGAAGCTGGTTGAAATTTTCATACTGTAATTAAAGCAAAAGAAAAAAAAAAGGTGTGGGGAGTTTTTACTTTTTAAAGACAAATAGTGTCTTCCACTGTCCCTGCTCAGCAGCACCCAGCAGCTCGTGCAGTACAGCCACTCCAGCAGTCTAAGTCTCAAATACTTTTGCAAAGGGGGGAAAAAAATTAAAAAAGGAAACTTGAAAAAAGTTTTGAGAAATTTTCTTAGAAAAATGCAAGTATTCCCAGGGATTTAGCCATGTCCTTGCTCCAGGTGCAAGCTGTCCAGGACAAGAAAAATCAATGTATTTATCAGCCAGCCTGGAGGCCTTTGGAAGGGACAGATAACTTTGGAGGGGATGGTGCCCACGGCACTGGGCTGGAGGAGCTCGGGGAGCTCGGCTGCCTTTGCATCCAGAGATATTTGAACCATATTTCAGCCCACTGTCCCGATGCTTCGCAGTTTATTGTATTTTACCCTGTGGAGGAGCTGTAAAAGCTCCAGCACAGGCAAAGGAAGGTGCCCTGTGCTGTCTCTGGGTGTGTGTTCCACCTGGCACAGTGGGCTCCCTCTGTCCCTGGCACCGCTGAGGACGGGGTTCCAAACCTCCCTGGCTAAGTGCAAGTGTCCCCGCACTGCACATCAGCAAAGCTGAAACATTCTTAATGCATTTATTTCTTTTTTTTAACGTGGAAGGAGAAGGTGTCCTTAAAAGCCACCCTGCTCCCCCCTGCCCGCCTGGATCCCCCATCCTTGCGCGTGGTACCGGCGCCCAGTATTGTGCAGGGCTCTCCAGCCCCGCTCGGCCTTTTGTCAGCCCCCTTTTCTGTGTCAATCAGATGCCTTTTGTCAGGTCCCAGACATGTTGTGTCCACACGCACACAAATATCCCCGCGCAGAGCGTGGGGAACGGGGAGCACATTCCGAACATGCGCCGCGGCCTCCCGAGCCCGGGCACACGCACCACAAATATTCCTGTTGTAATTCCAGATAAAATTCCTGCCCTGCCGAGGGGCTGGGGCTGAACCTCGGGGTGGCTGAGGTGGGAAATGCGGGCACCCATTCCCCAGCGTGTCCGTGTGTCTTTGGGTGCTGTGTGTCCTGAAGAATGGAGCTGGGGGCTGCTGGCACTTCTCTCCCTCACTATGAACTTCCCTCCCCTGTTGCTTTTATCCATCCTTTGAGCTGCTTTTTTCCAGTTTTACACCCATGTCTCTCAGGAACGGCTGATGTTTGATTGGGTCCTCAAGTCATCCCTAGAAAATGTCTGTTTTACTGTTCTGTGTGTCGCAATTAGTGCCACATAAGCACAGCTCGGGTTCGGGGCAGGGGGGACACCCTGACCATCCCCGTTTCTTCTCCCCAGTTCCGGGGCTCCTGCCCATCCTCGGCTGCCCCGAGCCCGGGGGGTGTTTGCTGCAGCTCAGAGGGCACCTTTGGGCTAAACCCCCGTGCTTTGGGCACTGGCGGCACAGGGCCGGGGAGCCACACTGAGGGGTGGGATGAGGCCGCTTATCCACCTGTCCCTGACGGATTCGCAGCGGAAATAAAACCTGTGCCCCTCCCCAGAGCGCTGCCATGGCCCCAGGGCAGGCCCGGCCCGGCCAGGTCACCGCGTATCCCCGAGCACCGAGCACCGCCACCTCGGCGGCGCCCGCAGTTACACGGGCCTGGCAGGGGCAGCGAGGGATGGGGGAAACAGGAGCACCCTCAGTGAGGGACGGAGGGAAGCAGGAGCACCCTCAGCGAGGGACGGAGGTAGGCAGGAGCACCCTCAGTGAGGGGAAAGCAGGAGCACCCTCAGTGAGGGATGGAGGGAAGCAGGAGCACCCTCAGTGAGGGGAAAGCAGGAGCACC